>NC_056731.1:1103362532-1103662532 GCF_019279795.1 Protopterus annectens
GTGTTTGCCTTCATATGTTTTTACTCCACTGGTTGGTTTGCAAAAAAAAAAAAACCTTTTGCAGTGTCCCTGGATTTGTCTTTGTACATAACAAACCACATTGTTATATTTTCCACTTCCTTTTTCTTGTGTCCAGAAGTCACTTATAACAAAGTAATTTTTTTATTGATTTTTTTTTTTTAAATAAAGGACATCAAGGTTAACCTACCTTGAATCAGATAATGGATGCCACTGCAAAGAATCAGTGTTGAAATATTTGTGCATGGACAAAATCCCTTACTAAATCTATTTGCCAGCCTCCAGTTCAATTGGTGCTATGGCTTTAATATACTGATGTGTTTGCTCATGCCTTCCAAATATCTCCACCATTACATACCAGTTTTGCAGTGTAGTAACCACCCGACATGCCCATATACTTTAGCCATCAATATGCAGCTACTCCTGTTCATGTGAGTATGTGAATTCATTTTCAGATTTAAGGTGTGGAAGCTGCACTGAATAATTCTAGGTGCTTGTTCAGGTTTCACATGGTGCTTGCTTAGAGCTATTCTCATGTTAAGCCACTATGAATATGTTGCACTGCCACCTCTGATACCAGGGTAATGTTTTAATCTTTCTATTCCCACACTGCACACTAGTAGTATCTGGTGCAAATACAACAGAGAAGTATGCAAGCTAAGCATCATTTGCCGTGCAGAATGTACTAGTACGCATACCAGATTTCTGTGTTTCCAAACATTGTTGTTAACTACACTACTACTGAATAAAATGAACAGCACTCAGGCTGGGGGAAGGACAAGGGAGCCATGACATTACAGAATGGGTGGGTCTTATTATTTTAGTTAGAATCAGATGGCGGCTGTGGTGATGTCACTTTGGGGGAGGAAACTGATTAAAAAAAAAAAAAAAAAAAGTACCTGCACTGCCTGGCCTCGATGATGTCAGTAATTGGGCAACTCCAGCAAGCTTTATTCAAACGTGAGAGAATCATTTTGTAAGTGAAACCATCACAATATGCAAAGGTAGGCTTCTGTTACAGAAGTAAGGGGAATTATAAAAATTGTAAATGCTTTATTGTTGTTGCTTTACAGAGGACAATATAAATAGGGAGGAAAATGGTCGTGAAGTTGAGGAATGCATTAGAGGAACCTGTTGTACACTTTTAAAAGGCATAGACATCATTTAAAAAAAATTGTAATTGTTTAATTAAGTAATACTATTGGTTGTTCATGATTTATTTTAAATAATACTGCTGTGTTACTATATGGTTGTCCTGAAGAAGGGTTTTTACCTGAAAGCGCTAACCACCGTTCCTTTGGATTAAAGCTTTGTGTTGTTAGCCTGGTGGTCTGTTGAGTTCTTCTTTTGATTTGATTTATTACAACTACAGGCCTTTGATGCCTCATTATCTGTTTTTTCGTTTGTGCTCCATGGTATATCCAATGCTGTGGATTTTTTTTTATACCCCTCTTCTGACTGATACTTTTCAGCAATGAGACCCCTATGATGCATTATAAGCTCTGTGCGAACCATGGCTTTTGCTGTAGTAGGCAACTGAGTAAATGTCAGGAAAATCCTACTAGGACAGCTGAACTGTATTTGGGGTTAATCAAAGTCTCTTTAATTGATGGCAGGTGTGTAGCCAAGAAGACTGAATGCTGTAATTAAAGCAAAGGGTGCTTCAACAAAGTATTAATTTAAGGGTGTGCAGATTTGTGCAACCAGCTTATTGTCCATTTTTTTATTTTGTATATTTTCCCCCCAAGAGTTTTTCAATTGAATTGCACAGGTTATAGGTCACATTAAAGTTTTGAAATTATTTATTGTGGTCTCATTTATTTATATCACAAAATCTGGCATTTTAACAGGTGTACACTTTTTATATCTACTGTGTGTGTGTGTATTGTGTGTGTGTGTGTATATATATATATATATATATATATATATATATATATAATATGTGTATATATATATATATATATATATATATAGCATGTGTATACACACACATATGACGGCGCAGTGGTGCAGCGGTAGCATTGTCGCCTCATAGCAAGAGGTTCTCCGGTTTGATTCTTGGCTGGGATGCCTTCTGTGTGGAGTCTGCATGTCGTCTTTGCATTTGCGTAGGTTTCCTCCGGGTGCTCCGGTTTCCTCCATTACAAAGACTTGCATCTGGAACGTCTATCCCTGGGCCTCCACTGAAAATTGACTTTGTTCCAAGTCAGACTTTCCCGGTTAACAAGTGTAAAATAACATATATATATATATATATATATATATATATATATATGTACATACACACATATATACACGTGTGTATGAATAAATGTGTATGTGTATATACATACATATATATAGTATATAATGTACAGGTCTACTTCAGTAGACCGAAATACTACTTACCCGAATTGCAAATGACTGAGACAACAAAACCAAAACCACATTTTAACAAACGTGCACATCACCAAAGCAGATTCCCAGGTGGGGGTGGGGGGGGGTTTACTCCCTTCAAAAATATTTTTTGCTTAATGCTTTTTTTTTTTGTCATCATTATGTAATTTGGTGAATTGCGAGGCTCCAATTTTGCAAGGTTGGTTAGTTTTGCTACCTGGTGTGTTGTTTGAGTGTGTCGATGTTTGCTAATATAATTGTATAATACATGTTTATATGCAGAGATGTAATCCTTTGTCAGCTGATGATGTTGAATCTACCTCAGCAGCAGTGTTGGCAAAGGGGAAGGTGCAGATGGTATGCTAAGGCAACAGGGACCTGTTTGATGACTTCAGTTTTGCAAGTGCCTGGTTGCTCATCTCCCCTGTTTTTGCTTGGTAGAAGCCTACGTGTAACTTAAATTGTGTCTGAGACCCCTCCCTAAAAAAGTGGTCAGCCTAATGATTGGGACCTTGGTACAAAGGGGACGTGACTTCATCTTATACCTAATGAAGGATCTGATTCAACCATTAGAGTTTAGTGAATGCTTTGGTAGGAGTGCTTGCCATAACAGCACAATGAACTAGTTTTTAACTAATTCACTTTATTTTCAGAATCATCCACTTTGTCTGGTAAATGGAGATGCAGACTTGCTTTTAAGCACTTTTTATGCACCGACAAGGAAGTCACTAGAATACTCTTTGATAAAAGTACTCTCAAATGATATTTCTTAATGTAGTATCTGAAGTAGTTAACTTAATTTATTTGCAACCTGTGGGTATTCGGATCCATATCGGATCCGAGCCGGCAACATTTTTCAAGCATCTGCTCCAAGCTCCTCACCTTACCCATAATCCCTCACATCTCCTACCTTCCCACAGGTCTCGTTTGTTGCTTCATGCGTACGCATTGTGGTCTTTGTAGCTCCAAGTTGGGTGGAGTAAGTAGTACTTTTTGCTATATATTTAGTGTGTGTGGGTGTAGGCCTAACCGTCCTTTGTGTGTTTGTTGGTTTAGTTTTGGCTGAGTGGTGTGTGGTGATGGCTGGGCTGCCAAAACCAAATTTAAAAAATGCACAGTGTGGCCACAAGCTTTCACCAGCTGATGGCCACACTTTGTGTGTTATTTGCCTGGGTGTTCCCCACCTATCTTTGCCATGTAGTGTGTGTGCAGGGTTCAACCCTAGGACGTTGAAAGAGAGGAAGGCAAAGCTGGTAGCTAAGGGCCTGCTACCAGTTTCTGCTTTGGATTCGATGACCTCAACATCGGCTCCAGTTTAGTTTGGTTTTTTAGGGTTTAGTAGAAGTTTAATGCTAGAAAACCATGTTTCAGCCAAAGTAAAGTTATCCTGTGTTATTTTTTGAAGTCTGCTTAAGGTTGGGGCGGCACATATGATGGTGGTGTCGTCTGCATATTGCACTATAGAGGCAGAGGAAGCTGCTATCTGATTTGTATGTAAAGAGAAAAGTAGAGGCCCAAGTATTGACCCTTGTGGAACTCCTATAGTTACAGGTAGAAGGGGGGATAGTTGGTCCTGCCAAAGCGCTGCTTGTTGTCTGCCAGATAGATAGTTATTGAACCATGATATGGTGACAGAGTTTATATTGAGGGACGACAGAGTTTTGAGAAGTATGTTGTGGTCTAAGAATACAGAAGATACAAAAAGGCCTTTGTTTCTGTGAGAATTGACTATATTGGTATAAGACAGTAGGGCTGTTGTGGTGCTATGGAAAGACTGAAAACCATGTTGGGATGTTGATATAAGGCTATTTTTAGGAGGTATAGCATTAGCTGGGAATGTACTACCCTTTCTAAAATTTTTGATAAAGGTGATAAAATTGCAATTGGACGGTAGTTGGTCAGTTCAAGGGAGTTGCCACCTTGGTGGAGTGGAATATATGAGATATTTTCCACAGGTTAGGTACTTTACATTCAGATATAGATCTGTCTATGAGGATAGATACAGGGTAGGACATGGTTTCAGCTGATAGTTGAAGGAAATCAGCTGGGAGTTTGTCAGCAGATAGTGTGGTAGGTTTTAATTTTTTGAGGAGTTTAATAATATGTTGAGTGGGTGCTGGAGACCAGGAGAAGCTAGATGGAGACTTTTTTTTACTAGGGGTAGTGGGGGTTAGAGAAAGGATGGGGTTGGTGGTGGTATTTAGGGTATTAGAGAGGGCTTGTACTGTTTCAGTAAATAATTTATTGAATTGTGTTGGGGTATCCTCATTGTTGGTTGGTAATATAGGTGTGGGAGTGCTGGTTTTACCTGGGTGCAGTAATTTATTTATAGAGGCCCAGAATTTCGTAGGGTTATTAGTGTGTCTTTCTTGCAAAGTTTTGTAGTATTTGGCTTTACCAAGTTTAATGAGTTGTTTGGTCTTATTACAGAGTGCAGAGTAGTTTTGTTTTGAGGTAGTGGTTCTCAGTTGATGATATTGAGCCCAGGCTCTGTCTCTATCTTTCATTAAGGCTTTAGTCTCTTTTGTTAACCAGGGGGCATAGTTTGTTTTAAGTCTGATAGTTCGGGCTAGTGCATAATGGCTCAGGACATTGAGAAAGGTGGAGTTAAAGTAATCTACAGCTTCATCCAGGGGTAGATGTTTTAGGGGGGACCAATTACAGTGTTTGAGTTCATTGTTTAGGTCCTTAGCTTTGAAGTTCTTTTTGATATGAACTATTCTAAGGGTGGATTGGCTAGAATGGCGGGATTTATTCCTAATAAGATATGTTGGTTGGTGGTCACTCAAGCTGTCTGGTAGGCAGCCTGATTGGTGTGCGAAGGAGGTGTCAGACAGAAGTATCCAGTCTAAGATGGAATGACAATTAGATTTTTTATCTATTCTAGTTGGGGTGTCTATTGTTTGTGTAAACCCATGAAGATTAATATGGGTAGAGGGGTTGTATTTGGTACATTTGGTCCAGTCTATGTTAAAATCTCCTAGGAGTATGGTCTCTTGTGGGTGGGAGATAGCCATCCAGGATAAAAGGTTCTCCATGATGGTAATGTTGTTTCCTGGTGGGATGTAGACACTTGCTACAACTATATGTTTGTTAGAATTTATTTTTAATTTAGCAATAATGAGTTCAGTATCATTAACTTCTAGGGGGGATTTTGATACATTATGGCTACACCTCCTCCTTTTTTCCCTGTTATATCCTTCCATATAATATTGTAACCAGGGGGTGTAATTTCATTATTGTGATGTTCTGGTTTAAGTCAGGTTTCTGTGAGTATGGCTAAATCTGGTTTATAAAAGGCCAATAGGGCATGAAGGTCTTTAACTTTGCTAAGTATACTTCTAACATTTATGTTTAAGAATAGAAGAGAGTGGTTTGTCCTGTTGTTGAGAGGATTTGATTGGTTTAGGTTTGTATGGGGAGAACAGGTGGGTCCTGGGTTAGGATGTATATCACCGCAGCAGGTGAGTTTTTGGGATAGAATTAGGTAGAGTTTATGTAGTATTTTATTTTGTTTTTGGGACGAGTAGGGGAAAATATTATTGACTGCTTTATTATTTGTGTAGGAATATTGATGGGTTGGCGCAAGGTTGTGTGGAGATAGTGGGAAATGTTTTATAGTTTTAGTGAATTTAGTCTTAGTGTTGGTTTGTCCCTGAGTTGAGCTGGTGAAATCTTCTAGTTGTGTGTGGTAGGATGTGAGAAGGAGAAGCATAGTTACTATGTAGAGTGCTACTTTTGGATGTAGGAAGGACATTGTGTGTTTTAGTTGTAAATATTTTATGCAACTTTTAGTGATAGGATGGCCGGGGAGTGTTAGACCTAAGACAAAGGTGCAATATTTGGCTGTAATGAAGTATAAGATAAAGAAAATGGTTACTGTTTAGTTACAGATTTAGTGGGAGAGAAGATATACTGCAGGTAGGTTAGCTATTTAAATGTGTTGCAGTTCCCTCGAGTTGCGTGCATATAAGTGGCGCATGGGTTAGGAGGGAGGAGAGTGAAAGGGGAAGAATCTGGAGGTGAAACAGAACAATGTGGCACTTACATTATTACACAAAGATATTAAAATGCAATTGGCAGTAAAAGAAATAACATACATTGCAGTTGTATCATCACTTCTGGTATCAAGCTTCCAGTAACAGAGTGTTAAATAGCAAAAAAACGTTTGAATGACATTAATTCATTACATTAAATAGCAAAAAGCAGTTTGAATTGCATTAGTGCAAAACTAGAAACAGGAAAATAGTACTAAGAACAACACTAACACCACAAGGAATTATTGGAGTCTAGCCCAACAAACGGAAACTACGAGTGCAAGCTTCTAAGCTGCACTACAAAGGGATTTAATACGAAATGCGGAAGTGGCACTATAGCGTTGTTACTTGTTGACAATCAGAAACTACCCCAAAAAGTGAAAGAACGGAAGCTGTGATTGCAGCAAGCTTCTAAAACGCTACTAGACTGAGGATTTATTCCAAAATCGTATGGTGGTGGTATAGCATTTAGATGTAATGGCAGACAACCTAGAATGGCAGCTAACAAACACTAAAAAGAACTGTATTTGTTTGTGCCCTAATTGTTGATAGTATAGAATGGCCACAATATAGAGTGAGATAACATATATTATTTTACCATATGATTGGCACTATAGACTGTTCACTATCACAATAAACAAAATTCCACTTAATGGCTATGGAAACTCGTTAACCCTTTGTCTAGAAAAAGAGGATGGAGAGAGAGCAAAAAGGTATCGGCACCCTCAGTTCAGTGTGCACACCACAAGGTAACTCAAATTCAAAAACAGAGTGAAACCTTAGCACAGGGTTATTATTTTAGATTAGCTTAGACGTACACTGCAGAATTGACTTTTATTTGAAGAACTGGGCCCTGATTTCTTTGCTGGCAGAACTGGTAAAATTCAGGCTAGCAGGAGATGCAGACCACTGAGGTAAGGGCTGAATAAAACAGCAGATGGTAATTTTATTTGGAGAACTGGACCCTGAATTCTTAGGCTGTGCTGGTACAGTTCAGGCTAGCAGGGGATGCAGATCGCTAAGGTTAGGTCTGAATGAACTGTCTGTCTGTCTTTTGTACGTTCAGGCCTTATAACCCTGCTGGTGTTTTGGAATATCTTGAATCCAGAAACCAGAACAAATGATATAAAACTCAATGAAGTTCCTTGCAACCCAGCAGAATACAGTGACCTTCTCACACATCATAGTATTGCTTCTTAAAGTAAATAGTACTTAATAAAAAGGATGAATCTGCTGATAAATGCAAGAAACGGGCCATTAAGTCCCAAACCTGCTGATAAATGCAAATGGCTGTTAAGTCCCGTCAAGCCAAACAAAACGAGTGCTGTACGCTTTCACGGCTGTTACTGAGTGCTGTAAAAGTCGATTTCCAAGCCGAACAAACAAAACGAGTGCTGTAAGCTTTCCCGGCTGTTACTGATTTTTATAGCTTTTATTTTTGTTTTTCTTTCAGTTTTCCTATCTATTGAGTCAGCAGCAAACCATCTGCATGTTCTATATATTTATCGGTCTATACACCGAATATTTTTCCTGTTCTTAGCACCTAGATACAGAACTAAATCCATATCACCTTTCAAGGCCTTAACCTACCACAGACCTGACTGGTCTGCTAAAACCCTTCGGTTATCTCGTTGCACATTTGCAGTCAGTTCTTCCAACTCCCATTCAAGCTCAATATTCTGTGCGAGTGTCGGGCATGGTATCTACTCTCTCATGCCAGAGACCATTGCAGCTGTTCACTTGAGACCAATCAATGCCAATAAATGTATAATATTACACATTGGTAAGTCAGCTACCCCAGGAAACTAACTCGTTGATAACACACCCCTAAAAGTCAGTTCATTAGGCAGGTATTCAGGGACGTATGTAAATTGTAACCTGGCTTTGGACCAACATGTCCTTGGTAGTAAAGGAAATCATTCTATGTTGTTCAGCTTATAAGCAGGGGTAAAAGAGTGGAAAGGCACCACAAGCGGTCTCCAGAGTGGGAGCCATTTCCCAGTCTGCCTGCTAAAGTTGTCAGGACCACCTCTCCTTGGCTCCATTCTCCGAGATTCTCCCTGGAGCTGACGGAGCCCTCGCACCAGAGGCCTTCTTCGAGATCGTCTCACAGACCAGCCAGATCCAAGTCTGTCAAAGCTTGACATGGACAAGGATGATGGGGAGGTTCATTCGGACCCAAATCCAAATGGAAGTCTTGCCAGGCCCCTCTCCGGCCGGAGAGGGGACCTCTATGCCCTTCTTCTATCCAATCTCTCCTTCCCCGATCCGACTGGTTTCAGGGTTTATGGATCAGAGGATCGTCGGAGCTGGGGGTTCAGCACTGATGGTCCCTCCAACCTCGATGCCAGTGATTACCTTGAGTTCCTCTTGTCAGACTTGTTCAGATCCAAGCAACTTTTGGGCCGAGAACGGGGAGCCAAATCCGAGGGAATGGAGGTGTCTTCGGCTCCGACTTTGTCGGATTTGTACTGTTCCATCGGCACCCTGGCTACCTTGGCCTCGGCCCCAATCCTCACAACGGAGCCGGGGAGAGCTTTTTCCTTGTTAGTTATTAAGGAGGTGCGCTCTCCTTTGGTCTTCGACGTGGTGGAGAGGGTTCTCTCCCAAGGATTGAGACCCCAGCCCATTGCCTTGTACTCCGCCCAGGCTACCGTGGATTTGGTCACGACTCCCATCAGCTTGTCCCAGGGACAGCCTGTGCTAGAGGACCCCCAGGTGGATCCCGTTGTGGACCTCCCCGTGACTTACGAGCCCTCTTCAGAGAGTCCCACTGAGGAGGCTCCCCATAAGCAATCCTGTAAGAGGAGGCACATGGACTCCCCTGAGTCCCTCACAGACGATACTGACTTGGATGAAAGTGAGGGTTCCCCCAGGTCACCTCCCGAGGATGTCTCCTTTGGAGACATCATGGAAATCCTTCGCCAGAGGGGAGATTGGTCAGCCCCAAAACCCTCTATGGACAAGTCAGTATTCCTGGAGGTTTTTGGCATGGGCCCATCTACATCCTGGGTGTCCCCTCCTGCAGATCCATTAGTGGATCTCATTACCATGTGGGCATGGAAGGAGCCTGACACCATAGAGCCAACACCCAAATGCCCGGACAGGATCCTTTCTCCTCCCACAGACAGACAGGCCTGGTATAAGGGATCCCCGGTAGATGCTATGGTGGTTGCAGCTGCCAAGAGAGAACTGGCTCAGGAAAGTTCTTCGTTCCACCCTCCGGACAAGGAGTCTAGGGCAGTGGGTCAGTTTGGGAAGCAAGTCTTTTCTTCAGCGACGTTTTCTATACGAGCGCCGAATTATTTGGCACATGTTATTTGACTCCAGCAAGACCTAGTCACGGAATTCGCTGTGTCGCCCCCAGAGTCTTTGTCTCCAGAGGACAACCGGCTGTTCTTGGCAAAAATGTCAACTCTGAAGTCTGTTTTGAACACGTCCATGCATCTTCTTTCCCATGCCATGGAAGGAGCGGCTAGGGTGGCTGGGACCGGCGTAGCTATGAGGCGGCATGCTTTAATCAGACTCTGTCAATTCGCAGACCCCTTCAAGGCGTCATTCACAAATGCTTCCTTTGACAGTTCCTCCTTGTTCGGGAAGACAGTTCGTGACACCCTGGTCCAGAGTGAAAATGATTGGAAGAATCTTGTCTGCCATTGGAGTCAACTTCTCTAGCCATCAAAGATCCTTTTCTAGGAATTGGAGAGGGCAAAAGAAGATGTGGTTCTGAAAATCTCAGTTTTCCTGGGACACTCAGGACAACTCGTCCCCTAGAGGCAGAGGGGGACAAGACAGATGCTGCCCCAGAGGCAGAGGGGGCCTGAGGAACTTTGGGTCTAGGGAGACCTTCTCGGACAGACCCACGTAGCAACCCTGAGGGGTTGCCCAACTGTCCTACTCTGGAGACAGTCAGGGGAAGATTGTCATTGCACCTAACGACTTGGGAGTCCATTACGACGGACCGTTGGGTGCTCCAAATTATATCCAGAGGCTACTCCATCCCGTTCATAGTCCCACCCATCCAACCAAAGCACCTCCTGGATGTTCCACCCACTCAAAGGGAGGGAGCAGCGCATGAAATTTCAAAGCTGCTTCACAATCGGGCCATCAGACCGGTCCCCCCAGATCATTCCGGATTAGGCACTTACTCGGAAACTCGATCAGTCCAAATCAGTCCAACCAAGGAACTTCTCAAATAATACCATTTATTAGACACACAATTCACAATTGTAGACAAGTTGACCTAGGTTTCATCTTGAACTTATACAGACTTCATCAGAACTAGCACATCATGCTGAAACCACTTCCCTTTATAACACTCCCAGGTTAATTGATTAATTACACTCCCACAAAGTTAAAGACACATACCCATCAGACCATACATATACCTAAAAGCATATGTAAGCTAAAACCATAATAAAAACATACTATAATGTTACATAAAAATAAACATATAAAAATATGTAAGATAAAATCAGTACAAAATGAATAATAAAATAATTTGATTTGTTAATCCAACAATATAAGTTTATAAAATGTCTAGATAAAAACTAATTTTATGGCAGAAATTTTAGCCCAGTATATATCTTAACTTTAGTAATGGGGCTAAACTAATATGGTCATGAATTCCAGGATAACTAGTGGCATTTAACCTTATTTGCCACTTAGTTTCACTAATATCTAAATGTACATCCAATATATGCCCTGGATTGTCCTTAACTTGTTGAATAATAAAAAATTGGAATTCGTGACCTAAATTTATCTTAATATGTCTTGCCAGTGCATTAGTATTTTTCATATGTTTAATGTCCAGCAAATGCTCCCCTATCCTTTCTCTAAGTGTACGACAGGTTTTTCCTATATAAAACACTGATTGCACTTAGCTAAATACACCACATTTCTGCTATAGCAATCATAATGTCTATTAATAAATATAATTTCTTTCCCTAATTTAATCCTATTTCCTGATGTAGAATATGCTTGCATTTATTACATCTGCCACACTTAAAATTCCCAACCAGCCTACAAGACCTAGATGTCAATTTTAACTTAGTGCCCTCTAATAGTTTTTTTAAAGATCTATCCTTTCTATATACATTAATAGGAGAGGCCCTTAATTTACTATATACACTAGTATCTAATTTCAATAAATCCCAATTCCTCTGTATTATCCTCACCTTAGATTCCGTGTCACAATTATATGTGGTTATAAAAAACAAACCTTCCTTGATTTTATTTTCCTTTTTCACTTCAAATTCAACCAACAGCTCACCTATGTCTGTACCATTTTTTAATATGGGCTGATAAATCCCTCCCTTTCTTTTATCTATAATCTCCACCTTAATAGCTTGTACCAGGGTCTCGGGGTAACCTCTTTTCAAAAACATTCCTATAATAAAATCTAGTTCCTTTTCAAAATTTAAGTAGTTATTAACCATTCTCGCAGCCCTGACCATCTGCCCTTTAATTATAGCCCTTTTCTGGTGGTCAGGGTGCCAGCTCTGATATTCCAAATAAGAATTCGAAAAGGTAGGTTTTCTATAAATATTTCATATAAGACTCCTTTTATCGTTATCAACTGTCAAATGGACATCTAAATAATTTATTTCAGTATAACTATAAACAAAGGTAAGTTTTGAAAAATCAACCGAGCTGTTAATATATTCCAGGAATGCTTCCAACCTCTGAATGTCACCATCCCAAATTATAAAAATATCTTCCAAAAATCGCATATATTTCTGGATGAATTTATTATAATCACTTTGAAACACATATTCTTGTTCCCAATAGGACATAACATAATTTGCATAAACGGGGGGCACACGCTGCCCCCATTGCTACTCTAGTAGCCTGCATATAGTAACTGCTCTCAAAAAACAAAAAATTGTTGTTTGATACCATGTCCATAAGGGATACAAAAACATTTATTTGATCCTGATCAAATGACCCTATCTTATTTAGCTGATTCTCCAACCATTCTAGCCCAATATTATTAGGAATTACTGAATATAAATTACAAACATTAATAGTAAGTAAAATAGTTGAAGGGCCTATTCTCACATCATTTAGTTGGGATAAAAAATGCCATGAGTCCTTAGTAATGTAATTGAACATTTTTAACCCCCCTTGGAGATGAAAATCTAAATATTTACTTATAAAGCAAGTTTTATTCCTTTTACCATCCACAATCGGTCTGAAATCAATCAGACCCTTGTGAATTTTAGGAATGCCAAAAATATTGCTTATTACCGGAAAATTATTCACCAAATACTCAAAATCCATTTCATTGATTTGTCCTTGATAAAGCATATCCTTTAGCATCAGGTTGATCTTTGAATAGGCCACATGAATTTCATTTAAAGTTATTTCTTCATATGCTTCCCCTGTTAACATCCTAAACATATAGTCTGAGTAGTCATTTTTATCCATAATCACTATTCCATTGCCCTTGTCGGGCTTCATAAAATGAATGTCCTTATCTGTGATAAGCTCATTAAGCACTACAACTTCTTCATCAGTCAAATTACTATACACATTTTTCACTTTGTTATTCATATTGCCTTTGAAGTATTCCCGCATTTCTAACTCACAGGCCTTCTCAAACATCATCACTGTATTATTTGTGATGGGATTAAATTTGCTAGGTCTCTTTAAAACACTAGTATTTACTTGTCCATCCTGTAAAAAACTCATTTTAATATTCATTTTCCTAGTTAAGTATTTTAAGTCAATAAGCACATCAGTAATATTACCTTTCCTACCAGGAATAAAAGTAAATCCTTTAGATAATAATTCAGCATGCTTAACTTCTATTGACTTACTAGAATAATTGTACACTTTAAAATCCCCATGTTGATTAACTATAATAATGGGTTCACTAGGGCCTGTAACATAATTCGCTTCTTGTATTAAATCAATTAACCCGCTAATGTCTAAATTATTCTCGCTGTCTTCTAAAACGTTTATAACATTATTCATATCAGTATTGCTATTAAATAACAATCCAGCCTTATTATTTACTAAATGCAGATCAGTAATTACAGTAGTCTCAGGAGAAAGATTTGTTTCACTGTTAAAATAAATTTCATTTGTTCCATTAATAGTCACACAATTATTTGCATCACAATAATTTGATCCAGATAAAACCATTACATCTAAACCATCATTCATTGTGGTATCTACAGTCTGGTTAATACTTACATTTAATAACGAATCAGTCATTTCGCTACTAAGGGGTCCATATACCCCTTCAGCATCTATTGCTACTGTTAATACCTCCATGGGTTGAAATTCTGCTAACTCGCCAATGTTCCCTAACTGTGGTTTGTCTTCAATTTTACCACCCACACTTGATGTTCTCGACCAAACCGTCATATGGGCCGAACCACCCGACGCTTCTATCTCCAGTCCTGGCGAAAATCCTCGTGCTGTTTTCATTGCGGACCCCATTTCTTAGGTCTGGCTCCCTGGTCCAAGTGTCTCTCAGTCTCCTCTCTCATCCGTTGTGAGTAATTCCCTATTCGGTTACACAACCGTTCAGAACGCCTCGGACCCTCTTCCATAGCGTGTTCGTCATGCTGGAGATGCGCGTTCCTTCGTGATGATATAATTTCCCCTTCTTTTTCATTTGGATTACCAGTTGCTGATTCCATGTAATTACGATTATCCTTAGACAAGGGATACACCCTCTGATTACGATATTCGTCAGTATCCCTCTGTATTTTACGTGTTTCCTTTGGAATATAGTATAACAGTCATTTTCAACTGTATTTAAAATGTTTGGATAATTGGTTAAATAATGCTCGAAATTCAAATCGCTTAGTATAGTGTCATTGTCCTGCTCCAATTCATTCATTAAACGAGCTATAACTTCGTCATTGTATTTTATCATTATTCTCATTAACTCCAACCCTGTTTGATCAAAAAGCTTGTGTACTTCCTGGATCATTGCCTCGTTCCCAGAAATACCATTTGGGTATCTCCATAATCTTAGTCCCCGAGGCACTAGTTCTAGTTCTAGTTCAATATTCCTACTCAAATATCCGTTTTCTAACTGGAGCTTTTTCATAGTATGCAATTTCTTTTCAAAACATTTTAATTGTTCTACTAAAGTCAAGTTAACTTTTGAGCCTGTTTTATGACTATTTGAACCATTTTGAAAATCAAATTTTAGATTTTTCCACTGCATTTTATCCAAAAGATTTTCCATAAAACCACTAGCTGCTAAAACATTTCTCTTACCGGTCTGTACATTGACATGTACATTGGCATTCGCCTCCTTATTAACAGACTTATTACTTGTTGTGGGAGTAGGCTGTGTTAACGGTAAGCCCAGACTACCTAGACTACCCACATTTTTGGGGGAGCCCAGGGATGATGCCTGTTGTTGCTCCACCAAAGTTTTGATTTTCTCCGTATGCTCAGACAATTGATCATTAATTTTGAGTAATATAGGTTCATTGGTTCATAGGTTTATACTAAGCTATCTGCCCTAAGGCATTTATAAGCCTAGCCCAGAGTTTTTGTGGCTTATGCCACCCCTTATGTTAAAAAATACTGTGCCCATTAGTTTGTTGTGCCTCTGTCCAGCAGTGACACAGAGATGATTCCCGGGGTAAACCTATGATCTCCCATCCACCGGTCAAGATTTTTCTTGAACAGAGCCAGCGAAGTGCCCTGCCTCACATGGACCGGGATTTTATTCCACAACATAGGGAGTCTCTGGGTGACAAATCTATCCCTCCAGCATGTCCTATTTATATCCGTGCTAAGGTTTAAGTCGCTTGCTCTAGTGGATCTGGTAGATTTGGATTTTTTGAGGTGGAGCATGTCCATTAATTCCGGATTGGACATGGCCTTGTATGTCAGGCACAGGTCACCTCTGAGCAGACGGTATGTGACTGAATAGAGCTGGAGTTTCTTCAGTCTGGCAGCATATGACATATTTTCGAGTCCCTTTATCCTTTTGGTGAGGAACTTTTGGGGTCTCTCCAATTGCTGCAGGTGTCGGGTGAGATGCATCCCAAATGGGGCATTGTACTCGATCATTGGTCTGATAAGTGAAGAGTACAGGGGAACATTGACCTCACTTGATCTGGATGTGAATCCCTTCATGATCAGGTGGGCAATGTAGAAGGTTTTTCTAACCACTTTAGCAATGTGAGTGTCAAAAGAAAGGCCACTGTCAACCTGGGTCCCCAGGTCCCTGATAACCTCTTCTGTGCTTAGTGGATTGCCACCTATATGGTAGCTTGGGGTTACCATGTTTTTCCCTGAAGGGTATGACTGTACATTTTTTGGCATTTAACTTCAGGCCATGGCTCTGGCACCAGCTATCAGTTTCCGTGAGACCCCTCTGAAGGATATCTGTGTCCGATGTACTTTCCACTATGGCTCCCAGTTTGCAGTCATCTGCAAACTTTGTCAGCCATAGTCCTCCTATGTTAGCCTGTACTTCTGAGAAGTAGATGCCGAACAACAGGGGGCCAAGGACTGAGCCCTGTGGGACACCACTTGTGACCGGCTTGGAGTCTGACATGGCGCCAGCTACTCTAACCCTGTGGGTTCTGTCCTTTAGCCAGTTTGCAACCCATCTTGTGACATATGGGTTTACATTTAAGCTGGTAAGTTTCTCTATAATACCCGAGTGGGGTATTGTGTTGAAAGCTTTTCAAGGTAGGCTGTATGGACTGCCTTTCCCTCATCAATGGCCTTGGTGACTGTTTCGAAGAAGTCAACCAAGTTCAAAAGGCATGATCTGCCCTTGACAAAGCCAAACTGGGTCGGGTCCAATGTCTGCAAGTTCCCTATGTCTTTGTTTATGAGTTCCATTATGATCCTCTCCATAGCTTTGCAGACCAGGCTTGTTAAGCTTATGGGGCGGTAATTACCAGGGTCCGTAGAGGGACCGCCTTTGTGGAGTGGGACCACAGTTGCCGTACACCACTCCTTGGGCACGTATCCTGTGGTAAGGCTAAGATTAAACAGCTGCCTTATGTGCGGGTTTAGTTCCTCATTGAGTTCGTGTAGCACACAGCCGGGGACACCATCCGGTCCCATTGATGCTGTGTTTTTAGCTTTAGAGAGAGCAGCTTTCACCTGCGCATTGGAGATGTCTGGGAGGCTGCACTCCGCTGGGATAGTTATCTCTCTTTTTGGGGGGGAGGGGGGTGAAGTTTGCACTGAACCTGTCTGCCAGTATGTTGGCAATGGCTGTGGGTTCAGTGATTTTTGTATCATTTTGGACTAATTCTGAGCATATCTGGGAGTTTCCACCCAGGTTTCTAACATAGCTGAAGAAGGCCTTATGATTGTCTTTTGAATCTATGGCAATTTTTCTCTCAAAGTTGGCCTTGGATGATTTTATGAGTGCTCGTATTTTTTTACTAATAATGATCAAAGGTGTCTTCTCTTTTATGGATTTTGCTCTATCATGTAACGGCTATCTCCTCTTATTGTAAAGTTTGTTTATGGCTGGGGTCCACCAGACTGGACATTTGCCCTTGGTGGAAAGAGTCTTGGTTTTATTAGGGATTGCCTGATCCATGCAGTCCTGGAGGTGTTCGTAGAAGGCATTTGTAAGGGCGTCCGCAGCTTGGGTTGTGGTTTCCACTGGCTCGGGGGCCTTGAAGGATACCACACCAGTCTTGAGTAGTGTGAAGTTTGCTTTAGAGAAGTTCTTCACTGTGGTCTTTTTTGTTTGGGGTGGGGCGGGATGTGGATATCCAGTGAGATTAGTTTATGATCTGATCTCACCAATGAGGGATATACTTCCGGTGTGGAGCATTTTGTCCCCATGTTTATGATTATGAGATCTAGTATATTTTCTCCTCTTGTGGGAACGGTGACTAGTTGTTCCATGGCATTTGAATTTATCAACTCCAGGAACCTTTGGGCTAGAAAGTTTGGGCTTGAGTAATGTTCCCAGTCTATATTCGGGTAGTTGAAGTCACCCAATATAATGGTGTTTGGAGATACATTTATACCCTCCAGTGTCTTCAGGAAGGCTGTGTGGGGTTCCTGAGTTTGAGAGGGTGGCCTGTAGCATGCTACAAATTGTAGAGCAGTTTTGCCTATGGTTAATTGCACCTGGATGGTTTCCGATGCTTCGTGCGATGCCACCAATCTGGAGGTGTGGGTATCCTTGATGAATATGGATACACCCCCTCCTTTTGTGGTGTGGTCCGGGTTTTGGGGCCGGAACGCATGATATGAGGTAACACCTGATAGTGCCGGGGTGCTCTCAGGAGCCTTGAACCAGGTTTCAGTCACAGCACAGACATCGATGTTCTCCATACTGAGAAGGGCCTCGAGTGCGTGCATTTTGAGATTTAGACTTCTGGCATTGAGCAGCATTACCCTTAGTTTCTTCCCATTTTTGTTTTCTAGGGTGGTAGGTTTAGAATTTGAGCCTTGTCTAAAAAAGGCACTATGGGGGTGGCAAGAGCCTTAGCCAATATCCGGAATCCCAGGGGTGACAGGTGCAAGCCGTCCCTTGCGAAGCAGCGTGGCTTGTCAAGCATGTCATCCCAGGCAGACAGACACTGGATCCCCTCTGAATGACACCAGAAATTAAGCCAATTGTTAAAGCTGATCATCTTGTCTCTATGTTGTGGCATCATTCTTGGTGAGGGAAGGATGCTGCTCAGGGTCAGGGTCATACCTGCCTGGGCTACATAATCAGAGAGCTCCTCTATGTCTCTTTTCATGTAGTCCAGGGAGGTACGTCTCAGGTCGTTCACACCAGCATGGACAATGACTGTATCATATTTGTACTTGCTGTGGAGTGACCCGAGTGCTTGTGTTATGTGGTGGATTCTAGCGCCCGATAGGTTACTGTGACCCTCTCCTTGTTCAGCCTGGTGAGTGGGACGTCAGTGTGTCTGACTATGGAGTCACCTATGACAAGTATGTTTGGTGTTGTATTTGGCCTTAAGGGCTGTGACTGCTTTGCACACTGATTTTGTGGTTTATGTGTTGCCTGTGGTGTGTCATGAGGTGGCGGTTGCTTGGGTGTCTGCTTTGGAGGCCTCTGCTGTTTCGGTAAATTTTTGCTCAGAGCCTCCGAGTATGTCTTTGTGTGTTTATGTGTTTGATTCATTGTTGTGATAGCTTTATGTGAGATTGGTTTTGTGGTGTGTGTAGTTGCCTTCTCCTCCTGTCTGGTCTTGCCAGTCCTGAGTTGAGAGAGCTCAGCCTCCAATTGGGTAAATAGCTGCATCTCTCGCAAGTATTGGCTAAATAGCTGCATCTCTCGCAAGTAATAGCTCCATGATGCCTGAATTTGCCGCCCCAGATTCCATGATGCCAAACCAAAAATCCAGATAAACTGAATAACCAATATTCTTACACGGAAACTCGATCAGTCCAAATCAGTCCAACCAAGGAACTTCTCAAATATACCATTTATTAGACACACAATTCACAATTATAGACAAGTTGACCTAGGTTTCGTCTTGAACTTACACATACTTCATCAGAACTAACACATCATGCTGAAACCACTTCCCTTTATAACACTGCCAGGTTAATTGATTAATTACACTCCCACAAAGTTAAAGACACATACCCATCAGACCATACATATACCTAAAAGCATATGTAAGCTAAAACCATAATAAAAACATCCTATAATGTTACATAAAAATAAACATAATCAGACTCTGTCAATTCGCAGACCCCTTCAAGGTGACATTCACAAATGCTTCCTTTGACAGTTCCTCCTTGTTCGGGAAGACAGTTCGTGACACCCTGGTCCAGAGTGGAAAGGACGGGAAGACTCTTGTCTGCCATTGGAGTCAACTTCTCTAGCCATCAAAGATCCTTTTCTAGGAATCGGAGAGGGCAAAAGAAGATGTGGTTCTGAAAACCTCAGTTTTCCTGGGACACTCACTACAACTTGTCCCCTAGAGGCAGACGGGGACAAGACAGATGCCGCCCCAGAGGCAGAAGGGGCCCGAGGAACTTTGGGTGTAGGGAGACCTTCTCGGACAGATCCGCGTAGCAACCCTGAGAGGTTGCCCAACTGTCCTACTCTGACAGTCAGGGGAAGATTGTCATTGCACCTAACGACTTGGGAGTCCATTACGACGGACCGTTGGGTGCTCCAAATTATAATTATATCCAGAGGCTACTCCATCCCGTTCATAGTCCCACCCATCCAACCAAAGCACCTCCTGGATGTTCCACCCGCTCAAAGGGAGGGAGCAGCACACGAAATTTCAAAGCTGCTTCACAATCGGGCCATCAGACCGGTCCCCCCAGATCATTCTGGATTAGGCACTTACTCCATGTTCTTTTTAATGCCATAAAAGATGGGGGACCTCAGGCCCATATTGGAACGGTCAACCCTGAAGCCTGACTGTAGCCAAGTAGAAATTCTGGATGGTCACCTTGCAGTCCATTCTATCTTACCTCCGAGAATGCGACTGGATGCGCTCTATTAGACCTCCAGGATGCTTACTACCATATCAAAATTTGCAGAAGCTCCAGGAGATTCCTTCGCTTCTGTCTGGGAGCCAATCATTTCCAGTTCAGAACCCTACCCTTCGGTCTCACCACAGCCCCCGGGGTGTTTACCAAGGTTATGGCAGTTGTAGCGGCTCACCTGAGGCTTCAGGGAATTCAGGTGTTTCCTTACCTAGACAATTGGCTCCTCACTGCTGCCACCAAGTGTCTACTTTGCATGGCCAGTGACTCCTTCCTGCATCTGGCAGTCAATCTAGGGATTACCATCAACATCTCCAAGTCCCGCTTGAACCCGACACAGACCTTGGAATTTATAGGGGCACGGCTGGACACTCTACTGTTGCAAGTTTTCTCACTTGGAACAGGGTCCAGAACCTACGGGCTCATGTTTCAGTGATCCTCTGCCCAAGGATGCCAATGGTGAGCGATGTTCTCCGAACTCTAGGCTCCATGGCTGCAGCAATTTCAATCCTTCCCTGTGCGCGCCTTCACATGAGGGTACTTCAGTGGAACCTGACTGTTCATTGGTCTTGGTTAGACTTCCCCACGGACTATCCAATGCAAATCAGCAGAGCCTGCAAGATTTCTCTTCTCTGGTGGCTCCAGTCGCCAGAAATCTTGTCAGGTCGTCCCTTCATAATGCCCCCAGCCCAAGCCACAGTGACCACAGACGCCTCCCAGCTTGAGTGGGGGGGGGGGGCACTTTTTGGGGAAGACGGTCCAAGGCACATGGTCACAGATAGAGACCAGATTGCATATCAGTGTTCTGGAGATGAGGGCAGTGCTTTTAGCGATGTAAGCCTTCCATACTGATGTTCTTCGTGTTTCACTGTTGCAGTCATAACTGTAGGGTGCTCCTGCCGGCAGGCAGCCCGAGGTCGGCCAGAATCCCAAAGTCTGGGGCCGGCGTCGGCTGTTCAAGCTAGTACCCTGACGTCAGTACGCTCTGGTACATAGCCCTCAGCCGATGCCATCTTCTCCAGTCTTTCTTGCCGTGCGGTGGAAAGCAGCTCGCAAGTCGTTGGTTGACGATTTTCGAACAGCGTATTTTGTTGTTGTCGGTCCGAAGTTCTTACTTCTCTTCTCAAAGCTAAGTACCGCGTTGGGGAATCTTTTTCTTGTTCCTCCGATGTCAGAAAAAGTTAATAATTGTATAACGTGTGGGAAACAAATACCTCATAAAGATTTCCACTCTTACTGTCTACCTTGCTTAGGCCCTGACCACGATGTTTCTTGTTGTCGGTTCTGTGCCAGGTTCAACTCTCGTACTATCAAGCGCAGGTACGACTGGGCTCTAAATTATTTTGGCAGACGCTTCAATTATAGAATGTCGTCGGACACTACCGGAATTCAAAAGAAGCACAAAGACAAAGACAGGCCTCCGAGGTCCAAACAGGACTCGTTGCAGCTGGAGCCAGCATCCGGTTCGGCTGTCGTCAGTGAGGCGCTTTTGCAGCCCCTGTCATCTGCCACTTCTGAACCGATGGCCGATATGGACTCCCATGGGGAGCCATCAAGGCCTACTATTTTAACTGCTGCAGGACCTTCGGACGTCGCTCCCTCAGATGGGTCCGGAACCGCTGTGCAGGTACCGGCTTCTGAGGGGGTTTTCAGGCCTACTCACATCACTATTTCAAAGGCAAAGGCAAAGACAAAGACTCCTGCTAAGTCTAAAGTTCCTGCTCAAGCTGCTTCTGAATCTACTCCCAGGACACAGAAGCAATTATTAAAGATGGCTGAAGATTTACTTACAATGATTAGGGGTTCTCACCCCCCACCTGAGTTCTCACCCCCCACCTGAGAAAAGGCCTCGACAGGATGTTCCTCTGGATTCCTCTGACCAGGCTTCTGTATCTTCTGTCTCTTCCTCTGATCAGGAATATTCTTTTCCTCCTTATGAGGATTCGGATGCTGAGGACTCCTTGCCCTCTGCCTCTCCGCCTGAAGATTTCTCTTTTGGGGAAACCTTGCATGAGATGAGGGAACATTTTCATTGGGAAGGTCAGGAGTATTCTGCTTCCAAGAAGAGGCTTAGAGAATTTCTTCTTCTTCCTCAGCATAGGCCTTTAGCTATCCCTCCTGTTCTTGACATTGTGGATGATGCTTTTTCTGAAGCTAATTTGAATCCTGATTCCATGCCTCCTGCTCCTTCTAAGCCTGATAGATTTTATAGGGTTCCTGACTCTCATTTATTCTTATTTAAGAACCCTTCTGCGGATCCTGAGACTATTTCTCAGGGCTCTAAGGCTGCTAAGGTTGCTACTTCTAAAAATCCTATTCCCTCTGAGAAGGATTCTCGTGCTTTAGACAGGTGGGGAAAAAGGTATATACTTCTGCTACCCTGTCTGTAAGGGCTTTAAATTGCCAATTTCATATGTTTAAGTATCAGCAATTTCTTTTGTCTGTTTTAAAGCAAAAGCTTGCTTCCCTTCCTGCATGTGCAGAGGATAAGGAACTTCAGGATGTATTGCATGCAACTGAACAAGTGAACAAACATAGTTTGCATTGTGGTTTTGATGCTTTGGATGCTTCTTGCAGGGCTGCAGCCTCTGGTAACGTTATCAGGAGACATGCCTGGCTTCGTGAACAAAGTTTACCTGAACAGGTTAAGGCTAAGTTATTAGATGCCCCTGTTCAACATGATGTTCTTTTTGGATCTAAGGCTGAGGAGGTTATTAAAAAGATGGAAGAAAAGGCAAAATCTATGCAAACTGTAAAAGATTTCTTGCAAGTTCAGCCTCCTAGATTTTCCAGGAATTGGCCCTCCAAAAATTGGTCCTTTCCCACGTCTGACAGGCCTCAAAGGGGAAGATATAGACGCTCCAGAGGTCGTGGACAAGCTCAGGCCTCTTACAGATCTAGACAATGGACTGCTTCTTCACCTAGAAGGGGAGAAGACAGATCCCAATCTCAAAGAAAGCAAACTCAATGACTCTCTCGGTTGGGCTACAGGACCCCTTCACCTGGATGCCCCTCTCGGAGGAAAACTGTCTCTTTTTTACAGAAATTGGACTCGTATTACCCAGGACAGATGGGTATTGGACGTGATTTTAAAAGGCTACAAATTCCACTTTCATACTCTGCCAAGGGCTTACGGTTGGCCAGATCTACCAAAACATCAATGGTCAGAGGCCTTAAATCAAGTGGATGCTGTTCTGGCCATGAGAGCCATAGAGCCTGTTCCACTCTCAGAGATGGGAAAAGGGTTTTATTCAAGACTATTTCTGATTCCAAGAAAACAAAACTCATGGAGACCTATTCTGGACCTTTCTGTATTAAACACCTTTTTGGAAATTCCAAAATTCAAGATGCTTACTCTGCAGCAACTAATTCCAATGCTCTCTCAGGATGCCTGGTTGGTGACATTGGACTTAAAGGAAGCCTACTTACACATTCCCATCAGGCAGGAATGCAGGAAATTCCTCAGATTCAAGGCAGGTTCGAGACGCTTTCAATTCTCTGTACTGCCCTTTGGTTTATCTACTGTGCCCAGAGTCTTTACCAAGTGCCTGGCACCAGTAGTGGCTTATTGCAGACTTCAGGGGATTCAGATTTACCCCTATTTGGACGACTGCCTTATTCAGGCGGACAGCAAGGATCTTCTACTTCAACATCTGAAATTTGTTCAACATCTTCTCCTCCTACTGGGATTCTCAGTGAACACAAAAAAGTCACATTTGATCCCTTCTCAACAAATGGTATTCTTGGGAGCCCTCTTAAATACAACCTTACAAAGGGCCTTCCTCACTCCAGAAAAACAAACACAGCTGGCTTCAATTTTCAACACCTTGGCAACTCTATCTCAGCTCACTGCAAGGAAATTCCTGCAGACACTGGGCTACATGGCTTCCTGCATTCTGTTGATTCCAAATGCAAGGCTTCATATGAGAAAGCTTCAGTGGTATCTGAAAAGTGTATGGTCACAGCATTACCACAATCTGGACATTCTGATTCCTCTGATCCCCTGCCTCCAGAAGGAGTTCCTCTGGTGGTCCAGGGTGTGTGCTTTAAACGAAGGAAAGCCTTTTCGTCTACCTCAACCTACTCAAATCCTAACCACAGACGCCTCGGATTATGCTTGGGGAGCACATTTTCCAGACAATTGCCAGCAGGGAACCTGGACAAAGGACCATCTTCAGTGGCACATCAATCTGAAGGAAATGTTGGCAGTTCAAAATGCTCTTCTAGCCTTCAAGAATTTTTTGCAACTAGGGCCTCTGCTAATTCGCACAGACAACACCACAGTCATGTGGTACATAAACAAGCAGGGGGGTTCTCATTCGTACCCCCTTTGCAGACTAGCTATGGCTTTATGGGACACAGCTCTAAATATGAATTTACATCTCCAGGCTCAATTCATTCCAGGAGAACAGAATCTCTTAGCAGACAGCCTGAGCAGAAACTTTTCAGATCCTCACGAATGGATGCTAGACACCAACTTATTCAACAAGATTACTGCAGTTTGGGAATGTCCCCTGATAGATCTGTTTGCATCCCATCTCAATCATCAGCTGCCTCGTTTTTGCACCAGGTCCTTCCACAAAACAGCTTGGAAAGTGGATGCCCTGTCCTTCAGCTGGAGAAGCCTTTCGGGATATGCCTTCCCTCCTCTTCCTCTTCTACCTCGGGTATTACTGAAGATAAAACAGGACAAGCCCAAGTTCCTCATCTTGATTGCTCCAAATTGGCCTCGACAGTTTTGGTATCCAACTTTAAAGCACCTGTTCTTGGAGCCTCCTTGGATTCTCCCTCTGAACCCTTCTCTTCTGTCCCAGCATCAGGGTCAGTTACTACATTCCAATCTCAAGACCCTTTGCCTGGCAGCTTGGCTCTTCAAAGGAATTTGATTTCTTCTAGTCTTCCCAAACAAGTTTTGGATGTTCTGGAAGCTAGACGTCCTAGCACTAGGAAATCCTATGCCTCTAAATGGAAGAGGTTTTGTATTTGGATGCAGGACCGAGGCTCGGACCCTCTGGTACCTGATCTCTCTTCTATTTTGCTTTACCTTTCGGATCTTTTGTCTAAAGGACTTTCCTTTTCTTCCATTAAGATTCATGCTTCTGCTATTTCTGCTCATTTGAATTCTGATCCTCCTGTTTTTTCTCATCCTTTGGTGAGACAATTTTTGAGAGGGGCTAAGAATTTGCGGCCTCCCAGGAACCCTCCTGTTCCTGCTTGGGATCTTAATTATGTTTTAGAAAAACTTACTTTGCCTCCTTTTGAGCCTGCTGCATCTTCAGATATTAAGTTTCTATCTTGGAAGACAGTTCTTTTGTTAGCATTGACTTCTGCCAGAAGGGTCTCAGAGTTGCAAGCTCTCATGGCTGTGGAACCATACCTTATTTTCCACCAGGACAGAGTATCCTTGAGGACCAATCCTACTTTCGTGCCTAAGGTGATTTCGAAAGTGGCTTTAAATCAGACAATTCACCTTCCTACTTTCTTTCCTAATCCTCAAAATAAAGGGGAAAGGATTTTGCATTCATTGGATGTGCACAGACAGTTATGATTTTACTTGGACAAGACTAGAGAGTTCAGAAAATCTAATCAATTGTTTGTTTCTTTTGCCTCCAGTTCTCTTGGAAAACCTATTTCAAAACAAACTATTTCCAAATGGATTGCTTATGGAATCAGATTTTGTTACATTTGTCATGGGAAACAATTTCCAGGTACTGTGAGAAGTCATTCTACTAGAGCAGCTGCCACTTCTACAGCTTTCCTCAGAGGAGTTCCTACCAAGGATATCTTGGAAGCTGCCACTTGGAGTTCTGTGCATACTTTTTCCAAGCACTACAATCTCCCGCTGTATTCTAAGACCAGGGCAGGCTTTGCCTCTGCTGTTTTGCAGGGTCTTCTTGCTGCCCCTTCTTCTGTCTAAGCCTCCTCCCCTTTTTCACTGCTTTGGGATTCCACCCTACAGTTATGGCTGCAACAGTGAAACACGAAGAACATAGTACAGTTGTGTACACCTACCATAAATGTAGATGTTCGAGTGTCTTCACTGTTGCAGTCGGTGTTTCCCTCCCTCCTATCCCCTCTTTTTCTCTTATTTGTGGTGTATTTATGTTTCCTTGTTGGATTCATTTTTGATTCATTGGGACTTCTGACATCTAGGGCAAGAAAGGCTGGAGAAGATGGCGTCGGCTGAGGGCTATGTACCAGAGCGTACTGACTTCAGGGTGCTAGCTTGAACAGCCAACGCCGGACCCAGACTTTGGGATTCTGGCCGACCTCGGGCTGCCTGCCGGCAGGAGCACCCTACAGTTATGACTGCAACAGTGAAGACACTCGAACATCTACATTTATGGTTGGTGTACACAACTGTACTTTCTTCCCCCGGGGATGATTGCAGTTCACTCAGACAAACATGTCTGTTGTCTGGTACATCAACAAACAAGGAGGAACCAGATCTTACTCCTCTGCTGCGAGGCCATGAGAGTGTGGGTGTAGGCGATCTCCACCATTCGGTTTCTGATTGCAGCGCACATTCCGGGATGCTCCAACATTGTAGCAGACAGGCTGAGTTGGGCTATTCTAATGCCATACGAGTGATCTCTGAAACGGTCAATAGCGGAGGAGATCTTCCTTGCATGGGGTCACCCTTGCTACGATCTCTTCGCATCTCCTTCCAACGCGAAGTGCAGTGAGTTCTTCTCTCTGATCCCCTCACCAGGGGACACCCCCAGAGATGCTGTCCATGCTTAGCCTCCTGTGTTACTGTATGCTTATCCCCAGTTGCATCTCATTCCGAAGTTTGTTCAGAAAGCTTGCCGACTGGGGTGCAAAGTGATCCTCATTGCCCTTTCCTGGCATCGTCCGGTGTGGTTCCCCTTCCTCTGGTCTCATGCTCTTAACTCCTCTACAGATTCTGGATCCCTGCCCAGATCTCATCTCTCATCTCTCATCCTTTGGGCATCAATCCGCCCGATCTGGGCAGCCTCAAGCTGACTGCTTGGTTGCTTCAGTTCCCTTGATTGCTAGGACTCCCGGTCTGTCATTGCCAGTAAAGAATATTTTGTTGGCATCCCACAAAGCTTCCACTAGGAAGGTTTATCACAGCAAATGGAAACGCTTCCCTATTTTGGCTTCTCAGAGGAACCTAGATCCATTTACAGCCCCGGTTCCTGCAGTGTTGGAGTTTGTCATATATTTTCCAACAAGGGGCTAGTTATTCTACAGTAAAAGTACAGCTGGCAGCCATATCTAATTTTCATGTCGGTGAAAATCTGAATGCTCTGGACTCTTTGAGATTGTGTAAAGCTTTTCTGAATGGTACTTTTCTTTTACGTCCCCCGATTAAGGATTCCGTCCCTCCTTGGGACCTTACCCTAGTTTTATAAGCGTTGGTGGCTCCCCCATTCAAACCAGCAGCGTCAGTAGATTTGAAATTCCTGTCATGGAAGACAGCTTTTCTAGTGGCCATTACTTTGGCCAGAAGGGTTTCTGAGATCCAAGCTTTGTCTGCCGTGCCCCCTTACTTGAGCTTTCATAAAGACAGGGTTTCGCTCCGCACAACCTCTTCTTTCTTACCAAAAGTTGCTTCTGAATCAAATATTAACCAGATGATTAATCTGCCTGTGTTCTTTCCAAATTTTCAGAACAAGGGTGAATATAAGCTGCATTTGCTAGATGTTCGTAGACCGCTTTGTTTCTAGTTACACAGGACTAAACAATTTTGTAAGTCTGATCAGTTATTCATGTCCTTTTCCAGACCCTTTTCGGGCAAGGCCATTTCCAAGGTCTCCGTAGCTAGATGGATTACACATTGTATACTGCAGGTCTGTAAGGATAAAGGTCTCTCCCCACCTGGTCCTATTAAAGCTCATTCTAGCAGATCTATGGCAACTTCTGCTGCCTTTTGGTCTAGGGTTTCTTTGGATGATATCTGTGCAGCAGCGACCTGGGCAAGGTCGCATACATTTATTTCTCATTATAAGTTGGATCTGATCTCTAGAGGGAGAACATCCTTTGGCTCTACAGTGCTCAGGAATATCCTTCCACGAGGGCCTCCCAGGAGTTATGGTAGCTGGGGACTCTGTCCCACAGGTTGCAGATAAATAAAGTTAACTACTTCAGATAAAGACGTTATGTACTCACCATAACGTTCCATCTGAGTAGCTATACTTCATTTTCTGCAACCGTCCCGCCCTCCTTCCCCCGAACCTGTTCTAGGTTAGTGTTGTTATTGAGTTGCTAATAGTTTGAATAGTGGCAAACTCGATCTGAGGGAAGGTAGGAGATGTGAGGGATTATGGGTAAGGGGAGGAGCTTGGAGCAGATGCTTGAAAAATGTTGCCGGCTCGGATCCAATATGGATCCGAATACCCACAGGTTGCTGAAAATGAAGTATAACTACTCAGATGGAACATTATGCTGAGTACATAACTTCTTTATTTAGCTGCTGTCCGACCTATGCATGACTGCTACTGATTAGGTTGAGAGTATTTTCAGAACACAAGCATACTGCGATCCCACCACATAATGTCAGAGATCAAAAAGCTTCTGGACTGCCAGAGAGGTGCGATACCTTCTTATTTAAACCATGGCAACTTTCACTTGCTTAGAGAAAATCTTTATTAATTGTCTGCAGGCAGTATTGGGGGTGGTTTGTGACTCTCTACATGGAGTCTGGACCACGCAGCTTTGATCCAAATCCAAATTTCTTGATATATTTAAGGGGTGGAACATAGTAATTGTAGGTCATTATTTGAATATCTCAGTGGGAATTGTGGTGGAGCAGAGCCAGGGAAGGGGCAGGGGGAGCAAAATGGATGTGCTGCCCCCAAAACCAGACTGTCTTACTTCATTGATGATTTTGTGTATGTGTACATTGGAAGCCATTAACTAAGTCAAATGTAGATAAAGTCAACATCTGTTTAGCTGACACAGTTTGGTCAACTGAACAGATGATCTACAGGTGAGCAAGACTGCTACATTACTGTGGTTAGGGTTATGCCTCTTTACATTACTGTGGTTAGGGTTATGCCTCTTTCCCTAGTACTGTGCAATCTTGGAGTTGGAATATAAATTAGTAAGTGGTGTGGGTGGTGCGGGTGGGCTTGCCCCCACAAAAGAACTGTTTTTTAAATACTGTTTTTTACTTGCGTGCTCCAGGTTTATGCCTGGGAGCATGTGTATTTATGTGTCAACAATATTTTTTTCGCTTTTTTATGGTAAGGACATTTGTGTGTTCTGTGTATTTTTTTAATGTCCGCCTTTATTACCTCTTTCAAGTCATTGCCACTGTCCTTTGAAAGTCACTTCTGACTCTCACAGGTCTTCTGTCATGCAGTATATCCACCTCTTGGCTGGATGCCCTCATCTCCTGTTGCCTTTCTCCTGCCTTTCCCAATTTTCCTTTAAATATCATCACCTGCTTTCCTGGATATGTGACCAAACCATTGCAATCTGTTCTCCATGATGTTCTCTGCCAGTGGGTTTATTTTGGCTTCAGCTCTGATCTCTTCATTTCTTTAGGGGTCCTACACTCTGCATATTACTGCCGGATTCAGGGACTTCATCTTCATCACCTCAGGCTTCCTCAGGTGCTCTGCCTTTATTGCCCAGGTTTCTGTGCCTTACAGAAGCACTAATGGCACCATTGGTCTGTACACCTTACTTGTGTGCTTTGGCAGTCTTCTGTCGCACACAACTAACTCAAAAAACAGGTTACCCTAGTGGAATCACAAAATCAATAAGAGAGCAAGATAAAAGTCCTCTCATCAAACTGAACAAACAACTCTGAGGACAACAAAGTCTATCAAAGCCAAATTTGAGGTAAATTTGGCCTCTCAGGTCAAGGAAAACCACAAGGCATTCTTTAGCTGTGTCTGCAAACTCGAAGGAAATGCACAATTCTGTGCAGACCCCATTGTAATTGGAGCCACCTATAATGAGACAGATGATATAGCAAACCTACTGGCTGATGAATTCAATTCCAACTTTACCCCTTTCTCCCCCTCGACCTTCCCCTTGGGAAATACCATCAAATATTACTCCCCCTGTTATCACTAGGGAACAGGTTCTTAATGCTGTCGCTAAGGCAGACAACACTGCATCAGTGGGCCCAGACAATATCCCAGGATGCCTTCTAAATAGCATGAAACATGACCTATCAGACTGTCTAGAATTGCTATTCAGCTGTAGCTGTAGCCTCCAAACAGGCTTCATGCCACACGAATAAGAAGAGCAACAGTCATCCCTGTGCACAAAGGTGGGCCATCTACAGACCCTGGAAACTACAGACCCATAAGTCTCACTAGTCTTATATTCAAAGCCATGGAAATGTTCAATAATGGTATAGTAAACCTCCAGACACTGGTCCCAACCCTGTTTGATTTTGTCAAGGGCAGGTCATGCCTACTCAACCTGGTGGACTTATTTGAGAAGATCACCAAAGCAGTGGATGAGGGCAAAATGGTTCACACTGCCTACCTTGACCTGACCATTGCATTTGACACAATGCCCCACTTGGACATTGTTGACAAATTCAAGAGGTTAGGTACAAACCTGTATGTCACCTGGTGGATAGCCAGCTGGCTCATAGACAGGACCCAGGAAGTTAGAATTGTGGAGTCCACCTCTACAAAGAGGCCAGTCACAAGTGGAGTCCCTCTGGGATCGGTCCTTGGACCTCATCTTTTTTAGCATTTATTTCTCTGAAGTCAAGGCCAATGTCGCTGGTCTCTGGCTGACGAAATTTCTAGATGATTGCAAATTAGGAGCGGTCATTGAATTCCACAGTGACACAGTTGTTCTCCGGGAAGGGTTGACACAGACTAACAACTGATGTCAGAGTCATGGACTAAAACTAAATGCCAAGAAATGCATAATAAGTATCCTTTGGGAAGCCATCCACCCCTGGTAACTCTGATATTGACAACACACCTCTTAGAGTTGACCCAGTAGTCAGGGATTTATGGACACACATTGACAGTAATCTAGCCTTTGACCATCACGTGCCTATAGTAGTGAGGAAATCATTCTATGTTGTGCAACTTATAAACAAAGATATGGCGTCTAGGTCCAAGGAAGTCATTGTTCCACTGTATTCGGCATTTATCAGACCATATCATTGAGTATAATGCCCCCATTGGTACGTACCTCACCAGACATATCCAACAATTGGAATGAACACAGAGGTTCCTCATTAAAGGAATACAGGGTGTAAGTAAAATGTCCTATGCAGACTGCCTCAAGGCCCTATCCTTGTACTCTGCCTCCTATAGGCTGTTGAGGGGGAGCCCTATGCCTGGCATCCAGGACATTGTCAGCCCCCACTCTGATGAACGTCCTGCATATCTGCAAAACAAACAGCACCAGAATTACCCATTCTAATGACTTAAACCTTGCCTGTGATATAAATAGGACCTGATGGGGAGACAGCTATGTATCCCAGAGACTACCCAATCATCCATGTGAAGCAGAGTTCCTCCGTAACCGGAGTCAAGTGCAACTTGGACTAGTGGATGGACAACAGGAACTTTGTAATGGACAGAGGCAGCCTGTAAATGGTTCACATTCTAGGCCCCCTGCTTGTAAATGTTTTATCTCCCAAGCCCCTGCTTACCTTTATCAAGGGTACCAGAACTATTCAGAGATTTGGGATGCATGGCTAGGATTAAAAAGGCCCTTGTGGTTGGTAGCATAGTAAAACACCTATAAACAATCCGCTTTTTGCCATGTTGATTCTAGCTTTAACTTTCTCATTCAGATATTCCTTCTACTCAACCACTCATATCCCTTGTCAACCACACCTCCCAGGTATTTGAAGCTGTTAACTTGTTCTACTCTTTCCTTTCTATCTCAGTTTTAAACTTCTGAACTTCCTGTCCCCACCGTCTTGTATGTACTCAGTTTAATCATATGTGCCTTCAGGTTTGCATTCTCGTCTTCTGTCATTTGTTGAAATTCTTGTTCCGAGTCTGCTTTTGGTGTGACATAATCTATATACAACAACTATGTTGATCTCCCTATTCTGACTTGTTTACTGATTATAGTTCATCACCAGTATGAAACAGGAGTGGGTTTAAAAGTGATCCCTAATGCACACCCACTCCCAGTGGGAATCCCTCTGTGGATCCAAACAGTATTCAGACTTTTGTTATTGGGTCCTTCTGCATAGCCTACACTATTTTTGCGAGTGTTTTATGGACTTTGAGACACCACAGGACTGTCTAAATCAGGTTTCTTATGACCTTGTCATATGCTTTTTCCATGTCTAGTAATACCCAGATGAATTCTTTAGTCATCTCCAGCTTCTTATGCATTTTACTGCAAACATCAGGTTGGCTGTACTGTATACTGATCTGAATCCAAACTACTCCGCTCTAATCTTGCTTTGTACTACTCTGCATTTATTTATCATGTTCTCCAACATTTTCATGCAGAATGACAGAAGTTTGGTTCCTTTGTACTGCCCGCTGTTGTGAAGATTGCATTTATTTTTGTACACTAACACTAGAGTGCTTATTGTCCATTCGTCCAGGGTACACTTCTCTTTCCATACAGCTCTGAGTTCCCAACGGTGTCATTTATCCACTAATGGATCTAATGTCTGGAACATATCTGCTGTGACTTCACTTGAGCCTGGTGCATTCCTTGACTTCATCTTCCTGTGTGCACTTCATAGTTCTTATTAATTATTTTAGGTTAGGTTCTCCTTCCTGTTTCATTATAGACTGTGGAGCAATATAGCTTCTGTGGGTTCTTCATTCAGAAGCCCCTCAAAGTACTTCTTCCATCTGCCTTTGATGCCTTGTGGATTGATAAGGAGGCTATTGCCGGCATTCGTTATGAATGGTGCTTGCATACTACTTTCTTTATTGTTTTTTGTGTGTGTGTGTGTGTGTGTGTGTGTGTGTGTGTGTGTGTGTGTGTAGTCATAAATGTCTGCGCTGCTTTTTCTTCTATTTATATGGAGTGTACAGTAGCTAAAGCTTGATGTTCATAGTGTTACCCTGCTGCAGTCATCACACTTGGGTTATCCTGTCGTCAGGCGGTCTCGCAGTCTGCCCGAATTCCAAAGTCTTGGTCCGGCGTCGGTTGCTGTCGCTTCTTCCCTGACGTCAGTGCGCCAGGGATATATAGGAGGCATCTGACGCCATTTTCTCCAGTCTTTCTTGCCGCGCGGTGCCCGAAGCAGAAGCAGTTCGCAAGTGCCGGTCGGCCGACTCCTGAGATTTTTGAAGTCGAATTTCAGATCCGAAGTCTTCAGTAAAGCTAAGTTCCCCATTGGGGAAACTTTTCTTGCCTCAGACCGATGTCAGAAAAAGTTAACAATTGTATTTCTTGTGGGAAGCAAATACCTCATAAGGATTTTCATTCTTATTGTATACCTTGCCTAGGCCCAGACCACGACGTCACTGGTTGTCGGTTTTGTGCTAGGTTTAATAAGCGAACTATCAAGCGACGCTTTGATTTCGCATGACACTACTTCGGTAGAAAATTTTATTACACTGTGCCGTCGGAGCAACCGCCTACCGGCATGCACAAAAAACACAAAGATAAGGACAGGCAGCCTATTTCCAAGCCAGACTCCGAGGCCTTGGCTGGGCCGGTCGCCGGTTCACCGGTTTTCAGTGAGGCGCCTACGCAGCCCCTGGCTACCGCAGAATTGGAACCCCAGACCGCTTCGGATTCTCTGGCGGAGAGTTCTAGGCCGACGCAGCCATTTTCTTTAGGCCCTACCGACGACATTGCAGAAGGAGAAGCCGGTGCTGCAGGAACGCCTTCGGTTTCTGAAGGTGTCTTCAGACCGACGACTCTCACCATAAAACCGTATCCTAAGCTTAAGACTCCTCTAAAACCAAAAAAGACTGCACTTCAGTCTCCAGTTCAAGGCACAATGCCTAAGAAACAGATGCTTAAAATGGCTGAAGATTTAATTTCTTTAATCAGGGGTTCCCAACCCCCACCCAACAAAAGGCCTAGACAGGAGGAGGATTATGCCTCCTCTGATCAAGTGTCTATTTCCTCAGGCTCCTCTGAGGAACAAGATTACTCCTTTCCCCCCTATGAAGATTCTGATGCTGAGGATTCCATTCCTTCAGCTTCTCCCCCTGAAGACTATTCCTTTGAGGAAACCTTACATACCATGAGGGAACATTTCCACTGGGAAGGTCAGGACTACTCCGACTCAAAGAAAAGGCTCAGAGAGTTTCTTTTACTCCCCCAGCACAGACCACTTGCTATCCCCCCAGTTTTAGACATTGTGGATGATGTTTACTTAAAATCTAGTCTAAATCCAGATTCTCTGCCTCCCGCTCCAGCCAAACCAGATAGATACTATAGAGTGCCTGACTCACACAAATTCCTTTACAAAAGCCCTGTTGCTGACCCAGAGACCATCTCCCAGGGTCCCAAAGGGGCTAAGGCTTCCATGGCTAAAAATCCGGTACCCTCTGAAAGGGACTCCAGAGCACTAGATAGGTGGGGGAAGAAGGTTTACACCTCAGCCACTCTAGCTATGAGAGCACTAAATTGTCAATTTCACATGCTTAAATACCAGCAATTCCTAATGTCTCAAATAAAACAAAAGATGAGCACACACCCTCAACAATCTGAACTGAAGGAAATGCAGGATCTGTTGCATGCAGCTGAACAGGTGGGCAAACATACTTTACAATGTGGATTTGATTCCTTGGAAGCTTCCTGTAGAGCAGCTGTTACTGGGTCTGTTATACGTAGGCATGCTTGGTTAAAGGAACAAACTCTGCCTGATCATGTTAAAGCAAAGTTACTAGATGCTCCCTTAAAGCAGGGTGTCCTATTTGGGGTTAAAGCAGAAGAAGTCTTAAAGATAATGGAGGATGAGGCAAAATCTATGCAGACGGTCAAAGATTTCTTACAGGTTCAGCCCCCACGCTTCTGCAGAAATTGGCCAACAAAAAATCTGTCCCTTTCCAGATACTGACAGACCACAGAGGGGTAAATACAGATGCCCAAGGGGCAGAGGACAAGCACAAACCCATTACAAACCTCAACAGTGGGGCACTGCAACACAGAAGGGAGGAGAAGACAGGTCCCAAACTACTAGAAGGCAAACACAATGATTTAAACCTCAAATTGCCAAGCAAAACTCTCTTGGCAGCTCCCTTGGGAGGAAAATTAGCACTTTTTTCAGACAACTGGCGCATCATCACAAAGGACAAATGGGTCCTAGACATTATTTCATAAGGATACAGATTCCATTTCCACACCTTGCCAACGATAAAAGGAATGCCAAACCTGCCACAAAATCAATGGGTAGAGGCACAAAAACAAATTACAGCTCTCATGGACATGAGAGCCATTCAACTGGTACCTACACGGGAGCAAGGCCAAGGATCTTACTCAAGGCTCTTTCTAGTCCCCAGAAAGGACAATGCTTGGAGACCCATTCTGGACCTTTCAATTCTAAACACCTTCTTACAAGTACCCAAATTCAAGATGCTAACACTACAGCAGCTTCTTCCCTTGTTGGGCAAGAAAGCATGGCTAGTAACATTGGACCTCAAGGAGGCATACCTGCATGTCCCTATCAGACAAAATTGCAGAAGATACCTCAGTTTTATTGCAGGTTCAACCCATTACCAATTCTCTGCACTGCCCTTTGGCTTATCCACTGCACCCAGGGTCTTCACAAACTGCCTGGCACCAGTAATTGCATACTGCAGACAAAGAGGAATTCAAATATACCCATACCTGGACAACTGCCTCATCCAAGCAGAAAGCAAGGACATTCTCTTACAACATCTGGCTTTTGTAAAACACCTTCTAAGTTGCCTAGGGTACACAGTAAACGAAAAGAAATCAAAACTAGTACCCTCACAAAGTATGACATTCCTGGGTGCCAGCTTGAATACAATGGCCCAGATGGCTTATCTGACGCCAGACAAACAACTACAACTGACTCAATACTTCAGAACAATGGCAACAAAGACCCAACTCCCTGCAAGAAAAATTCTGCAGGCCTTGGGCTTCATGGCATCTTGCATACTACTAATACCATTTGCAAAACTGCATATGAGGAAATTACAGTGGTACCTAAAAAGCGTATGGACTCAGCACAGCCACAGCTTGGACACAATGATCTCTCATTCCCTGCCTTCAACAAGAGTTTCTATGGTGGTCATAGGCATGTCACCTCAACAAGGGTCAGCCTTTCACCTTGCCCCCAGCCAGGCCAACTATGACATCAGATGCATCGGACTATGCCTGGGGGGCACACATGGCAGGATGGTGCGTTGAAGGCATATGGACTGCAGATCAAAGGAATCTGCACATTAATCAAAAAGAAATGCTAGCTGTACAGAATGCCCTGACAGCCTTCAAGGACCTCTTACATCCAGGACAGCTTACAGTAAGGACGGACAACACCACAGTAATGTGGTACATAAACAAACAAGGGGGTACACACTCCTACCCTCTATGCAGGCAAGCAATGACCTTGTGGAACACAGCACTGGCTTACCAAATTCAGCTACAAGCCCAATTCCTGCCAGGAAAAAAGAACACATTGGCAGACGACCTAAGCAGAAACATCATGGATCCCCACGAGTGGAAACTGGATCTACAAGTATTTGCAATGATAACTCAAAAATGGGCGCACCCAGACATAGACCTGTTTGCCAGCCCCCAAAACTATCAGCTAACAAAATTTTGTACAAGAACATTTCACCATCAAGCTTGGAAAGTGGACGCACTCTCATTCAGTTGGAAAAACCTGACAGTATATGCCTTCCCTCCATTGCCCCTTCTCACAAAGGTGCTGCTGAAAGTCAGGATGTAGAGACCCAGAATGATACCCATAGCCCCGGACTGGCCACACCAGCACTGGTACCCACTTTTAAGGAATATGACCCAGGGCCCACCATGGATTTTACCACAAATTACTCATTTGCTCACACAGCAAGACGGTCAGATTCTACACAGCCAGCTCAAAACCTTAAATTTGGCTGCATGGCAAATCACCTAAGCAATCAGCCAGCTCCTCTTCCTCAAGCTGTTATGGATGTTATTCTGGAAGCCAGGAGGCCCAGCACCAGGAAGGCCTACTTGGAGAAATGGAAAAGGTTTTGCGCCTGGAACCAAGCTAAAGGCCAAAATACCCTTCAGCCACACATACCTCAGATTCTGCAGTATTTAACTGAGATGTTACACAATAGACTTTCTTTTTCATGTATTAAAATCCACGCCTCAGCTATTTCAGCTCACTACAACACGGATCCTCCCTTATTTTCACATCCGCTTCTAAGGCAGTTTCTCAGAGGGGCCAAAAACATTAGGCCCCCCCCAGGAGAGCACCAACACCAACATGGGACCTCAATTTTGTTCTGGAAAAACTTATGCTACCTCCTTTTGAACCAGCTTTCTCAGCTGACTTAAAGTTTATATCATGGAAGACTGCCCTGCTGCTAGCAATAACTTCAGCCAGAAGAGTCTCAGAGCTTCAGGCACTAATGGCAGTAGAGCTTTTCCTCATTTTTCATCAAGACAGAGTTTCTCTATGAACTAACCCCTCCTTTATGCCTAAGGTGGTATCCAGTGTGGCTCTAAATCAAACCATCCATTTACCCACCTTCTTTCCAAATCCATAGAGCAAAGGAGAAAGACTCCTGCACTCCTTGGACATTCACAGGCAACTACGTTACTACTTGGATAAAACTAAGGTTTTCAGAAAATCTGACCAGCTCTTTGTATCCGATGCTGCAGCTTAATAAGGAAAGGCCATCTCAAAACAGATAATTTCCAAATGGATAGGACATTGCATTCGCTTTTGCTACACCCACCATGGAAAACCAGTTCCTGCTAGCATAAGGCCCCACTCTACCAGGGCAGCAGCTACATCTACAGCCTTCCTCAGGGGGGGTGCCAACCAAGGATATTTTGGAAGCTGCAATTTGGAGTTCAGTACACACCTTCACCAAACACTATCACTTACCAATTTACTTTAAGACTAGAGCTGGCTTTGCCACTGCAGTTCTGCAGGGCTTTCTAGCCTCCTCTAACCCTGTTTGACTCCACCTCCCATCCTTAGCTTTGGGATTCTACCCAAGTGTGATGACTGCAGCAGGGTAACACGATGAACATAGTACAGTTTTGTACCTACCATAAATGTAGATGTTCGAGTGTATACCCTGCTGCAGTCCAGGTTACCCTCCCTCCATCCCCTCTGACCTTACTAACTAAAACCTTTCAATGCCTTAAAATCTGATACTACCTTTGTGGTGTATTTGCTTATAGCTGGAGGGATGTTTTGTTTGTGCTAAACTTTTATTATTGGTACTATCTACTGACCACCATTTTGGGGGGGCATCTGACATCTGGGGCAAGAAAAACTGAAGAAAATGGCGTCGGATGCCTCCTATATACCCCTGGCGCACTGACGTCAGGGAAGAAGCGACAGCAACCGACGCCGGACCAACACTTTGGAATTCGGGCCGACTGCGGGACCGCCTGACGACAGAATAACCCAAGTGTAATGACTGCAGCAGGGTATACACTTGAACATCTACATTTATGGTAGGTACAAAACTGTACTTTTTCTCAGCCTGTTATACTCTGTCCTTTTGTCTCATTATGATTTGCCACAGTAATTATGATGCATTTTGTGTATGTGGTACCTGACTTGTTTTATGATAAAAGCAAGCCATGGCTGAAAAGAATCCCTTTGACCAAGCTATCTACTCAGTTAACAGGTAAATAAATAAAATAATCAAATAAAATATCCTGTTTTTCAGTCCTGACATATGGAAGATAGTTCAGCAAGTTTCTCTGTTCCACTTGTTTCATGTACTAGACAAATTTGGTATACACAGCTCTGCAGCCAAAGATGATGGTTAACGTTGGGGATATGTTTGTGTTGGGTAATGTTTGCATTAAATGTCACCAAATGGGGGATGCAAGCTTCCACTCTTTTTGCATTTGTACCTCAACCTTTGGCAGGCACCTTTGGGCATCCAAGAATGACATCCATTTTGTCAGTACATGGTAACCTTAGTAAATTAACAAAACATATTGATACACAGCCCTTTCCACCCTAAATTGGTATATTGCAATCACTTTCTTTTTGCATGTTAGTAATTGCTGTAGTTAAATGTGTTAAATTTGGTTAAATGCATTGTACTTAACAGGTATGACAGAGAGTTTTCATATTGGGGCAGTGTGCTCAATTTAAAACCACAATCCTGTTTTAAACGGAACATCAGTGGACAGCACACATTTGTATTAGTATTTTAGGCCTTTTATTTGGTATTCATTTTAATGATGTTCATCTATTTGGGCACATGTAGCCCTTGTAGTATCATTTGTGGCTGTGTAAGTATGCATATTTTTGGAAAATGGCAGCAACATTTCTGATAAGGGAAGGGAATCATGCTAAAGCTAAAAGTCTAGACGTGAAACTGCATTAATTAACCCTGGAAGATGCTGACATTTGAGCAGTCACAGAAACCTGGTTCAAGCACCCAGCCATACCTATCATACATTCGGACCCCAAACCATGGGCAGCAAAGCAAAAGGAGTTGGAGTTGCAATATAGATAAAAGTTATACACACTTTCTGGCTGGTCAAACAGTATGACGCACAGAAAACACTCCAGGTGCAGTTAACAATTGCCAAGACCCCTATTCAAATTATAAGTAGCTATAGGCCTCCAACTTTGAGTCAAGATGTCCACTCCACCTATCTGGACCTCTTTGAATCTATCAAGATTCAACCCTTTACCCTGATCCTGGGTGACTTTAACTAACTATCCAACCATAGATTGGAAGAAATACTCATGCCAAAACACAAATGGCCAGAGAGTCCTGGATTTCGTCAATGCAAATACCTTGGACCAGTTGATTGACATCCCCACAAGAGGTGAGAATATCTTGGACCTGGTGTTAATTAACATGAGTAACCACTGCAGCATCCCTACAGTGTCATCATCCCTGGCAAGATCTGACCACGAAGCGGTCACATTTGAAGTCATCATCTCCCCTGACCCAACCCTAGCTAGGGTCAAACAAAAAAAGGTCTCCAAAGCTGATAACCTCCTGAGGGAAGGTATAAGCAGCTTCACAGCCCCCTCCCCCTCCATAGGAACTGGCACATATGTCCAAACCTACAACAACGTACTATACAAGCATTTATATAGCTGCATTGAATCAGACGTACCTGTCCGGCCGAAATCATCCTCAAGGAAGAGTAAACTTGTCTGGTGGACATCTGCAATAAATAAACTCGATAATAAAAGGAAAGAATTGCTGTCCAGGCCAAGAAGGAGCAGGTGCCTAATTGGAAGCAATTTCTCCATAGCCTGAATAAGCAAATAAGACTACTAGTGAAAATCCTCCAAAGCAAACTTCGAGTCCAAACTGGCCACATCTACTAAAGACAGTCATAAGGCCTTCTTCACATATGTCCGCAATCTCAAAGGAAGCACCCAGATCTTAGCAGAACTGGTGGTCAAGGATACCACATACACAAACACCGTAGATATAGCTAACCTGCTGGCAGACAGGTTCAGTGAAAACTTCAGCCCTCTGTCCCCCCATCAGTAAATCAGGACATCCCCAGTACCTGGCCCCCTCCCTTGTCTCTAGGGAGCATATCATCATTGCCCTCTCAATGGCAAAAAGTACAGCTGGCACGGTACCCGATAACATCCCAGTCTACATCCTACATGAATGCAGGCAGGACAAGCCCTTATTTTGTTGGGAGGGTGGCTTAATGGCTAAGGTGTTTGCCTTACAAACACAAGGTGCAGGGTTTGAGTCTCACAAGGGATAATTGTCTAGGCTTAAAAATGGCTCGCAAAGGCAGTTGGCTTAGTACTAAACTATGAACTTTCAGCACCATTAGGCACCCTGTTCAACCAAAGCCTGAGTACAGTTTTCGTCCCAGCAGAGTGGAAGACGGCCACTGTCATCCCTTTGCACAAAGGTGAAATGTCCACTGATCCAGAAAATTATAGCCCCATCAGCCTAACTAGCGTGATCTGCAAGGCCATGGAGTGGATTATCATGGACCTCATTAACAAGGACATTGGCAACCTCCAAACACTCGATCCCACACAGTTTGGTTTCATCGATGGGAGGTTATGCCTGTTAAATTTGCTCAACTTCTTTGAGACAGTCACCAAAGCCATGGATGAGGGAAGATGGTGCACACTGCCTGCCTTGACCTGGCCAAAGCTTTCAGTACTATTCCCCCTCTCAGGTATAATAGATAAACTCTATCAACTAGGCATCAATCTATATGTTACCAGATAAAGGAGCAAACTGACTCACTGATAGAACCCACCTAGTCAAAATAGGGTAAGCCACCTCAAGCAGTAGACCGTTAACGAGCGGTGTATCACATGGATCGGTCTTGGGGCCTTTGTTGGGATATACTTTTCTGAGGTGCAGGCCAAAACAAGTAAGCTATGGCTGACCAAGTTTGCAGATGACTGCAACCTAGGTACTGCCATCAATTCCCCTAGTGATGTGGACATCCTTGAAGAGGGTCTCAGCCAAACAAATGATTAGTGCCAGAAACATGTCCTCAAACTGAATGCCAAAAAATGCATCATCATCCCCTTTGGGGAGAGTGTTGTCCTCACAAATTATCACATTTAATAATAATGTCCTAAGCACACAATCAGTCGTGAGGGACTTGGGCACCCAAGTTGATAGCAAACTGACTTTTGACCACCATATTGCCTCTGTTGTAGGGAAAGCTTTCTACATGGCCCACCTCATTAGTAAGGGTATCTCATCCAGGGACAAGGTGGTCATAACATCCCTGTATTCTTCCCTTACAAGACTCATTATTAAGTATAATGCCCCTTTCGGCATGCACCTCACAAAGCACATGCAGCAGTTGGAGAGACTACAGAAGTTCCTCACAGGAGAATCCAGGGCCTCAAACATCTATCCTACACAGATAGGCTAAAGACCTTGTCCTACTCAGCCTCCTCAGAGGTGACCTCTGTCTGGCATACAAAGCAATCTCAGACCCCACCTTGATGGGACTGCTACAGATCTGCAAGTCAAACTCCACTCGAATGACCCATACGTGCGACCTCATCCTGGTCTGTGTCATCAATAGATTTGTTGGCGGGACAGATTTGTATCCTAGAGATTCCCCTTTCTGTGGAATAGACTCCCTGTCCACATCAAGTAGAGTACCTTTTAAGCACAAGCTGGATAACTGAATGGGGAACAGAAAATACACCCCTGGTATTCCACCTATGTCCCTGCTGGACAGTGGCATAGGGTGCTGACTTGTTGGAACATGCGCTAAATTCTTGGCTAGGCTTGTAAGGTCCTCAGGGCCAATAGCCTAGTAAGTCATATGCAGGCATTTCATGCACAGTGTTTTCTTCGTTATATCAAGCCTAAAGACGTATAATCGTGCTTCTCATATCAGAAAAAAAAAGCCCATCTATTTCAGAAAAATTACCATATCTTTATATATGTCAGATCTTCTATTAGTAGCCATAAGTTTAACCTGTTTTGTTTCTGGGTTGCCTATAGTTTGCTAGCTTACATCTATATATGTAATATTAATGTGTTAACAGATTCAAGTATTGTCACAAATAGAATAGCTGTGTAAAGTCTTGCCACAACCATGGATGCCCTTCTCTTCCATGTTGCAGTATTCTTGGTGTGAAATTTTCTGCCTCAGGCGACCTGTACGTTGGCTCTTATACAAAAGCTTCAGCTTGGCTGTTGTAGCTGCGTGGGATGTCACGCATAGGGCCATAAACCAGGGACCTTAAATGTGACATATGAACACACAGACCTCAGAACTTTAAGGCCCAGCAGGAGGAGTAGCCAGTAATGATAGTCATAGGGTCAAGCCCTTGCGTGGTTGCATAGGTCACAGGATAGGGTGTAGACCCCAAGAGGCCTGAGGATATGAGTGACAGAGAGAGAAAAGGATAAGGGGGTTTTAGTGAGTGGGAAGGAATATTGCAACATGGAAGAGAAGGGCATCTGTGGTTATGGTAAGATTTTACACAACTATTCTGTGTCCTTCTGTTCCTATGTTGCAGTATTCTTGGTGTGAGAGACTACTACAGCTTAGTTGGAAGGAAGGGTGGAGGTAGAAAAGACTGATTCCACAAAGCCCTGCAGGATTGCCCTGGCAAATCCTGCCTGTGCTCTGGAGACATTGTCTAATTTGTAGTGCTTGGTGAAAGTGTGAATGGTGGATCATGTGGCTGCTTGCAGTATGGAAGCAGTGTCCAGGCCTTTTAAAAAGGCTTTGAAGGCTGCCACTACCCTGGTGGAGTGAGCTTTGACTCCCTGTGGGAGCTTTATGCCATGGTGTGAGTAGCAGAGGCAAATGGCTTTCCTAATCCAACATACGAAAGTTTGTTTGGAGACTGCCTTTCCCAGGGCCCTGGAGTGGAAGGAAACTGAGTTTATTGGATTTTCTAATGGATTTTGTTTTGCCTAGGTAAAATCTTAGCTGTCTGTGTATATCCAGAGACTGGAGTATTCCCTCACCATCATTGGTAGAAGAGGGGTAGAAGGTGGGAAGATGAATGGATTGGTTTAAGGACAGATCGTTGACCACCTTTGGCATGAAGGAAATGTTAGTTCTAAGTGTTACCCTGTCCTTGTTGAAGGTAGTGTATGGGGGGGCAGGCCATTAGGGCCTGTAATTCAGACACCCTTCTAGCTGAAGTTATGGCCATTAGCAGTACTGTCTTCCATGTGCACATTTGCAGAGTAGCTACACTAGCAGGTTCAAATGGAGACTGGGTTAGTTTTTCCAGAATAAAGTTAAGGTCCCAGGGTGGTGGGATGGGCTTTCTAGGAGATCTGATGTGTAAGACCCCTTTTAAGAATAGATTCACATCGAGCCTGGCTAGTAGGGGAGAGTCTAGTGGCAGGCAGGCTGAGATTGCTGAAAGGTGAACTTTCACTGAAGAGTAAGAGAGTCTGCCGTTTACTAGCTGACACACACAAGCAAGAACTAGGGGGGATCTGCTATGCATGGATCCCTGCCCTTGTCCAGACACCATTTTGAAAATCTTTCCCATTTAGCTAAGTATGATTTTCTTGTAGTAGGTTTCCTGGCCTCCCTCAGGACTGAAAACATATCCTTTGAGTAGTGGTGCCTGAAGGGAATTAGAAGTTTATCACCCATAGTGTCAGTGACAACATCTGCAAGTGTGGGTGGATGAGGGTTCCCTTTTGTTGTGTCAGAAGGTCCATCTTTTGGGGTAATTTGTGGTGATTGCTGTTGGCTAGATTGTGAAGTAGTGCTGCCTTGGCCAGTTGGGAGTCACCAACAAGATTTTTGGTTTGTCTCTCCTGATTTTTCAGGAGGATTTTCTGAATTAGTGGGAAGGGAGGAAAGGTATATAGAAACCTTCCCTTCCAAGAAATGCTGAAAGTGTCTACTCTCCAAGCTAGAGGGGAATAGGTCTTGGAGCAGAAGGTCTGCAGTTGTCTGTTCTGGGGGGAGGCAAACAAGTCTACTTGAGGAGTGCCCCACCGGTGGACAATGTCTAGGAAGACATTCTTGCCCAACATCCATTCATGCTGTGGAGAGGATGTCCTGCTTAGAAGGTCTGCTTGTTTGTTGTCCTGCGAGGGGATGTAGGATGCCTGCAGGGACAAGTTGTGTCGAGAGGCTAGGTCCCATATCAGTAAGGTTAGTCTGCACAGGTGGTACGTTTTTGTTCCCCGTGCTTGTGGAGGTACCACATAACTGTGGTGTTGTCTGTTATTATTTGGGGAACACCTGGTAGCAGGAGAGGGCTGAAGGTTTTCAGTGCTAGAAAGACTGCCGTCATTTCCCTCACATTGATCCTTAAGGAAGGGTGTCACTTTGCTTGGACCCTGTAGGATGCCATTGTGGCTCCCCATCCTGAGTCTGAAGCATCTGTATTCATAACCTGGGTTGGGAGAGGAGGCTGCAGAGGAAGGCCCGGGTTGAGCTGGATGTGCTGAATCCACCAAGTTACTTCTGCCTTTAGGCAGGGAAGGAGAGTGATTTCTTGCTCTAGAAGATGTTTGGTGTTGAGACCAAACATTTTTTAGATACCACTGTAGCTTTCGCATGTGCGTTCTGGCTGGTGGAAACATGGGGATGGTGGCTGCCATTAGGCCCCAGGGTTCTTAGGAATTGCCTTGCAGTTATTATTTGGTTCTGCAGCAGGGCTTTGAAATGGGAGGTCAGGGAGCTGACCTTGTCCTGGGGAAGGAAGGCTTTCATTATATCCATTTTGATTCTGCAACCCAGAAATATTGTGTCTTGTTCTGATGTCAAGGATGATTTTGGAAGGTTGAGGGTGATCCCCAGATTTTGTAGTAGGCACATGGTGAACTCTGGATGGATTAATAGGGTTTCCTTGCAGTCTACTAAGATCAGGATGTCGTCTAGGTAAGGATAAATGTGAATCCCTTGTGTTCTGCAATAGGCAATGGCCGGTGCCAGACATTTTGTGAACACTCTGAGGGAAGTGGACAAACCAAAGGGCAAAGCAGTAAATAGGAAATGAGAGGAGGGTCCAGAGAAACGTAAACATTTTCTGTGGGAGAGTAGAATGGGTATGTGCAAGTAGGCTTCTTTCAGGTCCAGTGTGGCCATGAAAGCCTTGGCCGGTATAAGAGGGAGTAAACTTGGAAGAGACAACATTCTGAAGGTGGGCACTTTTAAGAGTGGGTTTAAGAAGGAAAGGTCTAGAATGGGTCTCCATGGTCCATCCTTTTAGGGGACCAGGAAATGTTTTGAATAGAAGCCCTTCCCTTCCTGTCCTGGGGTGACGGGTTCTATGGTGCCCAAGTTCAGAAGGTCTGTCAGGACCTGTGGGAAGAGTTGTCTTTGATTTCTTGGGGGAAAGGGGACACCCCTTAAGGGTGGTCTTTCTTTCCAGGAGAGGAAGTATCCTTTTTGGATAACAGCCAGAACCCATCTGTCTGTGGTGATGATTTTCCAAAAGGGGAGGCAGGGGGAGAGGCAGGCGGAAAGGGGAAGGGGGGCAAAGCAGTTGGGCATTGTTGGAGCCTCCTTTGTCTTGAAAGAGCTGTCTAGAGGGAGGCTGAGATGCAGTTGGCCTGGTAGGGGTTTGCTTTCTGGTTCCTCTTCTCTGTCTGGAAGAGGTAGGTCCAGCAGAAAGTGTGTTTCGTCTGAGAAATGTGGCCTTGGCATGGAAATTCCAGTTATATTTGGGAATTGGGGACACAAGAGATGCTTGATGTCTTGCAATTCCTTGCTCTTTTCCTGCATATTTTTAAACAGGTCTGCTGATTGTTTACCAAACAGGAAATTAGGGTCCAGAGGGGCATCTAAGATCTTAGACTTGAAGTCTTCAGGTAAGTGTTGCAGACGAAGCCAGGAGTATCTCCTGAGAACAGAGGCAGATGCTGCAGAGCATGCAGAGGCCTCTGCAGCATCTTAGCTGCATCTAATCGAGTGTCTGGCTACTTGGGCAGCCAGCAAAAGTTTGGAAGAGATGTCCGCTTTTGTGGGGCAGTCAGGAGTAGCAGTCAGCAGAGTAGTGGCTTGAGAGACCAGGTCCAAAGCATATTTGGGCATATGGGTTTGATAGTTGATGGCTCTAAAAGCCAGTGTGGATGAAGTGTAGACCTTCTTTCCACTTCTATCCATTGTTTTGCTTTCTTTCTCCGTAGGTAAGAGAGAGGCAGACGGAATGAGTCTGGATTGTTTATCTGGTAAGTTGGCAATCACAGCGGGATCTTCCAAGGGAGGCTTGACTAAGAATTTTTGGTCTTCAGGGACCTTGTAGAGGTTGTCTGGCCTCTTAGGGGCAGGTGGCTGAGAATCTGGTGTCTTTGATGCAGAGACAAAGGCATTTAAATAGGCAGGGATGACAGGTGGAGTGGCAGAAGGGGAGGGGGATTCCACTTGTAAAAGCTCAAAATACCTCTTTTGAGTGTCAGACATTTGTGAGGTTGCCCATTTAAAATATTATTTCATTTTGGTGATGGTTTCACCAAAGGTGATATCCTCTGGGGGGGGGGGGGTTCTCCCTCAATAGATTCATTATCTGGTGAATAGTACTTTTGAAGGGGGCAATTTGGAAGTGTAAGAAATGGATTCCTCAGAAGAGGAATAATAAGTCTCTTCCTCTTCTTCCCTCTGTTATGAGGTAAGTGGTGGAAGGGAAGAGGCAGAAGCAGGCCTAGGGCTAAGCAGAGGAAGGGTAGCTGGAGAAGAGACTGAGTGCCTAAGGGCCAGAAAGGCCTGCATTAAGAAGAGGTGAAGGACTGCCAGTCTGGCAGGCCTTCTGCGGATGTAGCCAGATGTTAGCTGCCTGGCTAATGGTAGTGTCTGGTGGGGGGATCCTGGCTGGAGGCCCGGCTGTGTCTGGTTCCTCCTCGACCTTGGTGGTAGCCAGTGTCTGGGTTGGCTCCAGGGACGTGTCGGTCGTCAACTGTGAGGTGGCTTCCTCCAAGGTCGCCGTAGAATTCGACAGGTCCGTCTGACGTCCCTCAACTCCTGAATTGGTAGCTGGTGGGGGTGTCTAGGAAACTTGGCCTACTTTCGCAGAGGTTCAGTTGAGGCCTCCGAGATAGGATTCATCCTAAGTGCTAATTTTTTTAAGCCATTGGATCTGAAGTAGTTAACTACATTCTTTCTGCACATATGGGTATTCGGATACGATTCGGATCCGAGCCGGCAAAACTTTTACAAGCATCAGCTCCAAGCTCCTCCCCTACCTATAATACATCACTTCCTCCTGACTAATCCCATGTCTCGTTTGCTGCTCTAAGAGTTAGCATCGTGGTCTCTGAGCTCTAAGCGAAGGTGGTAAGGTTTTTCTGTTTTTTCTCTGTTCAGTACAGTTGCTGTGTGTGTACCTGTTCCCCTTTTCCTCCCCCCTCCATGCGTGGTCGTCGTGTTTTACAAAAAAAAAAAAAAAAGTTTTTTTCTGTGTAGCTTGTTGGTAGATGTTCTTCATTCCACATTGCTGCAGTCCTAACTATTGGGTAGTCCGCTGTCCAGTCGGCCCGAATACCAAAGTATATGGCTGACGTCGGTCAGGGCGCATTAGACTGACGTCAGTACGTCAGGGTACTAATGCGCATGACCGACGTCATATCCTCAGTCTTTTTTGCCGCATGGTCCGATGCAGAAGCAGTTTTGCGAGTGCAGGTTGGCGTTCTGAAATTTTCTGAAGTCGGAGTTTCAGACCGAATCAAAGTTGGCTAAGTACCCGTTAGAACATTTTGGTCTTTTCTTGCCTCAGTATTTAACCGGATGTCAGAAAAAGTGAATAACTGTATTTCTTGTGGGAAACAGATACCTCATAGGGATTACCATACCTTGTGTATACCTTGTTTAGGGCCTGAGCACGACGTTGTTGGATGCCGCTCTTGTGCTAGATTTAACAAACGCACTATTAAGAGAAGGTTAGACTGTGCCAGGTTAGTGTTTGGGAAGCGTTGTAATTATAAAATGCCGGCGGATGCTCCGACGCCCGCTTCGTCCAAAAAGCGCAAGGACAAAACAGCGAAGCCTAGGGTTGATGAACCGGCAGTCCCGGACGTCGGTTCTTTAGAAGGCTCAGTGGAGCCAGAGGTTTTGCCAGGAGTTTCTTTGGAGTCTCAGGCAGAGACTTTACTGTTACAGGATGTGCCTTCTCAGGAGGTAGGCCAGGCTGAGGGGGCTTCCCAGGTAACTGTTCTTCCCTCTCTTCCCAAGGTAGTTAGAGCCTCTCCTTCTGTTTCCAAAACTTCTTTGAGAGGTAGGCCAAGTTTAGCTTCAGTGGGGTTTCTCCTAGCACTTCAGGTTCTGTGCCTAAGAAACATATGCTTAAAATGGCAGAAGATTTGATTACTATGATTAGAGGTTCTATGCCCCTCCTGATAAGAGGCCTAGGGTGGAACCTGAGTTTGAGAGTTTTGAACAGTGTTCAGAGGCTTCTGAGTCTTCTGCGGAAGACTTGCAGGAGTTTCCTCCTTATTCTGATTCTGATGTGGATGATTCCACTCCTACAGCTTCTCCTCCTGAGGATTTCTCATTTTCAGAGACTCTGCATTCCATGAGGGAGCACTTTAAATGGGAAGGCCAAGATTACTCTGATTCCAGGAAAAGGCTTAGGGAATTCTTGTTTTACCCCAGCATAGGCCCTTAGCTATACCTCCTGTGTTGAATGTGGTGGAAGATGTTTTGCAGAGGCTTCCCTGAACCCTGATTCTTTGCCTCCTGCTCCTGTTAAACCTGATAGGTACTATAGGGTGCCTGAAGCTCATAAGTATCTTTTAAGAGTCCTAGGGCAGACCCGAAACTGTTTCTCAGGGACCTAAAGGTGTTAAGGCCTCTGTTGTTAAAAACCCTGTTCCCACTGATAAAGAGGCAAGGGCTTTGGATAGATGGGGAAAGAAAGTGTATACTTCTTCCACTTTAGCCATGAGGGCGTTGAATTGTCAGTTTCACATGCTAAAATATCAAAATTATCTCCTTTCCCAATTGAAATCTAAGGTGGATGCTTTGGCGGAAGGTATTGAGTGTAAAGAGTTGCTGGATTTAGTTCATGTGTCTGAACAAGTGGGTAAGCATTCTTTGCAATGTGGTTTTGATGCTGTACAGGCCTCCTCGAGGGTGGCTGCCACTAGTTCTGTTCTTCGCAGGCATGCCTGGTTGAGGGATCAGAATTTAGCTGAGCATGTTAAGACAAGGATTTTGGATGCTCCTTTACAGTCTGATGTGTTGTTTGGTTCGCCTGTGGAAGCAGTTTTACAGAAAATGGAGGACAAAGCTAAGTCTATGCAAACTGTTAAAGATTTTTTGCAGGTGCAGCCACCAAAGTTTAGTAGAAATTGGCCTACTAAGGGATGGACATATCCTGCTTATGATTCCCAGTCTAGGGGTAGGTCTAGACGTGGTAGGGGCAGAGCTCAAGGTTCTTTTAGGCCTAGAACAGGAGTTCACCTGCTCAGACTTCTGGTGAGGGCAGGGGTCAGTCCTTTCGTAAACAGACCCAATGACCTGCCTTTTCAGCTGCCAGTAGATTCTCGTCTGGCAGCTCCTTTGGGAGGAAGACTGTCTCTTTTCAAAGAAAATTGGGATTTAATTACTCAAGACAGATGGGTGTTGGATATCATTCACCACGGTTACAGGTTTTATTTCCATACATTGCCCCCTTTCAAAGGCATGCCAGACGTTCCTCCTCCACAAAGGAAAGAGGCTCACAAGCAAATTTCTCTGTTACTCCAAATAGGGGCCATTCAGCCAGTCCCTGTATCAGAAAGGGGCCTAGGATTTTATTCTCGCCTGTTCCTAGTACCAAAGAAGGGGAACACGTGGAGACCAATTTTGGATTTATCTATCCTCATCACTTATCTGGACATTCCCAAGTTCAAGATGGTGACGTTACAACAGCTTTTACCTCTGCTGGGCAAAGATCACTGGATGGTAACTTTAGATCTCAAGGAAGCTTACCTTCATGTGCCTATAAGACTAAGTTGCAGGAAGTATCTGCGTTTTCGAGCTGGAAATTCTCATTATCAGTTCTCTGCATTGCCCTTTGGCTTATCTACTGCGCCCAGAGTATTCACAAAGGTTCTGGCTCCAGTGATAGCTTACTTCAGGCTAAAAGGAATTCAAATCTATCCTTACTTGGACGACTGCCTGATTCTGGCTCAAGAAAAGGAAGACCTTCTACAGCATCTGGAATATGTTATAGCAGTGCTAAGATGCCTAGGGTATTCTGTGAACGAAATAAAGTCCAGTCTAGTACCCTCTCAAGACATGTGCTTTCTGGGTGTGAGACTGAATACAGCAGCCCAGATGGCCTTTTAACCCCGGACAAACAAAAGAGTCTATCCCTTTACTTCCATCAACTATCTCATCAGTCCGTGCTGACTGCAAGGACAGTCCTTCAAGCATTAGGGTTCATGGCATCTTGTATTCTGGTGCTTCCCAATGCCAAACTGCATATGAGGAAGCTGCAATGGTATCTCAAAAATGTATGGACACAGCACTGCCAGGATTTGGACACTGTCATTCAAATAATACCTTGCCTTCAAAAAGAATTTTTGTGGTGGGCTCAGGAATGTCACCTAAACAAGGGACTCTCTGTGACCCGGCCAGAGGCGAGTCAGATTTTAACGACAGATGCCTCGGACATTGCTTGGGGAGCTCATCTAAATGGAAAGTGGATACAAGACAAGTGGCCTGCCAGACTACAGCATCTACATATCAACATGAAGGAGATGTTAGCAGTCCAGTTTGCATTAATGGCTTTCAAGGAGTTACTTCTTCCAGGGCAGGTGTTGATTCTAACAGACAACACAACTGTCATGTGGTACATCAACAAACAAGGGGAACACATTCTTATCCTCTATGCAGGCAAGCAATGATTTTATGGGAGACTGCTCAGCTTGCAACTAACTCTTCAGGCAAGGTTTCTGCCGAGCACAGAACTCCTTAGCAGATGTGTTAAGCAGACAAATCATGGATCCCCATGAGTGGAAACTGGATCTTCATGTATTTCAGAAATTGACAGTGTCATGGGGAACTCCAGACATAGATCTGTTCGCTTCTCCACTAAACCACCAGCTGCCAAAGTTTTGCACAAAGGGGTTTCATCACACAGCTTGGAAAGTGGATGCTCTTTCTTTCAGTTGGAAAAATCTTCATGTGTATGCCTTTCCACCTCTGCCTCTTCTTCCAAAGGTGCTCTTAAAGGTCAGACAAGACAAGCCAAGGATGATTTTAATAGCTCCAGATTGGCCTCGGCAACACTGGTACCCACTACTAAGGAGTCTGGTAAGGAAGCCTCCATGGCCTTTACCTTTGATTCCACATCTGTTATCTCAGAAGGACGGTCATCTGCTCAATGTCAAGCTTCACTCTCTTCATCTGACAGCCTGGCATATTCTGTGTTGAAACACAGCAGGTCTCAACTTCCTCAACAAGTTTTAAATGTGATTATGGAAGCTAGAAGACCTAGTACAAGGAAAGTGTCAGAAAAATGGAAGAGATTTTTATTTTGGAGTACAGCAAAGAATTTGGAGATTTCTGAGCCTAATTTGAGTGTGGCTCTTCAATATCTTACTGAATTATTGGACAAAGGTTTGTCCTTCTCTTCCATTAAGATTCATGCTGCAGCAATTTCAGCTCACTATGATTGTGACCCACCATTGTTTTCGCATCCTTTGTTCAAGCAGTTTCTTAGAGGGCAAAGAATATAAGACCCCCACGTAGAGCTCCTACTCCTGCTTGGGATCTCAATTTTGTGTTGGAAAAACTTACTCTACAACCTTTTGAGCCTGCGGCTACTGCTGAATTGAAATACTTGTCATGGAAGACTGCTTTTCTGTTGGCTATTACTTCTGCAAGAAGGGTGTCTGAGTTGCAGGCCCTTATGGCAGTAGAGCCCTTTTGATTTTCCATAAGGATAGGGTATCATTACGTACTAATCCTTCCTTTATGCCTAAGGTGGTTTCTAGTGTGGCTTTAAACCAAACTATTCATTTGCCTACTTTTTATGCAGACCCCCAAAATAAAGGGGAAAAGATTTTGCACACTTTAGATGTACACAGGCAATTGCGTTATTATTTGAGCAGGACTAAGGATTTTAGGCAGTCTCAGCAGTTGTTTGTTTCTTTTGCTTTGAGTTCGAGGGCAAGCCTGTGTCAAAACAAACTATTTCTAGGTGGATTGGGTTTTGCATTGCATTTTGTTATTCCCATCATGGCAAGGAGATTCCAGCTGGGATTAGGCCTCATTCCACTAGGGCTACTGCCACTTCAACAGCATTTCTAAGGGGTGGCAACTAAGGATATTTTGGAGGCAGCTACTTGGAGTTCAGTGCATACTTTCTCTAAGCATTATCACCTTCCTCTCTACTCTAAGTCTAGGGCTGGTTTTGCCACAGCTATTTTGCAAGGCATGTTGTCAGCTCCTGCTTCTTTATGATTTGCCAGCCTCCTTACCTCTGCTTTGGGATTCTACCCAATAGTTAGGACTGCAGCAATGTGGAATGAAGAACATAGTACAGTTTTGTACCTACCATAAATGTAGATGTTCGAGGATCCACATTGCTGCAGTCCAATTTACTCCTCCCTCCTTCCCTCTGTGTTTAGGGGTGGTTGTGTAGGTGAGGTTATATGCTGATAATTTTGTATATATTGTACATATTTTTGGTGCAGGTATATTGGGCCTTGTCTTTTTAGGGTCTTCTGACATCTGGGGCAAGAAAAGACTGAGGATATGGCGCCGCTCACGCGCACTAGTACCCTGACGTACTGACGCCAGTCTAATGCGCCCTGACCGACGTCAGCCATATACTTTGGTATTCGGGCCGACTGGACAGCGGACTACCCAATAGTTAGGACTGCAGCAATGTGGATCCTCGAACATCTACATTTATGGTAGGTACAAAACTGTACTTTTTAGTTCCCGCCTAGGCCCCATCCCTTGTGTGTGTGTGTGTGTGTGTGTGTGTGTGTGTGTGTGTGTGTGTGTGTGTGTGTGGGCCTTAGGGTTTAATTACTGTTCCGCCCTTATGGCTGAACAGCCTAAAGTTCTTTTTAAGAAATGCACAGAGTGTGATCACAAGCTCTCACCAGCCGATGGCCACACTCTGTGTGTTCTTTGTTTAGGGTTTTCCCATTTGTCAGCTTCCTGTGACATTTGTGCGGGTTTTAACCCCATGGCCTAGAAAGACCATCTGGCTAAGCTTGTGGCCAAGGGTCTGCTGCCAGCTTCTGCCCTAGAGTCTGCCTCGGTCACCGCTCCAGCCAGTGATGTCTTGCAGGCAAGGACTCAACCTCCCGCTCATCCTGCAGCCTCAGATTCGTCCCAGAAAGGTAGGGACAAGAGAGAGCGAAGAAGCGCCACAAAGAGAGGGACAGGCCCAGGAAAAGATCCCCCGACAGGGAGTCTTTCTCCAGCCCCTCTTCTAAAGTCCCCAGGTCCTGTTCTCCTCGTCTCCACTCTCCCCGTTTCTCGCCGGAGCCTATGGAGCCCTCAGAGCTGAGGCACTCCCCTCAGATCCAGCCAAGACCTGCTTCGGTCGCTTCTTCTTCAAGGTCGACTCGGAGCGTCTCCAGCCTTGACATGAACAGGCTGATGAGGAGGTTCATCCAGAATCAGATTCAAATGGGGGTCTTAACAGGTCTCTCTCCCATCGGAGAGGGTCCTTCTACAGCTCTATTTCACCCAATCTCCCTTCCCCAATCCAACCCGACGCTTCGGGGTTCTCGGATCCCAGGCCCTTTGGAGCTGTGGTTCGGCGCCGACAGTTCTAGTTTCCTCGACTCCGGCTGTCACCTTGAGTTCCTCAGATTCGATTTCGGATCCAGGAGACTCTCGGTGCCATGGTCAGGGAGTCGGACCTGAGGGTCGAGGTCATTCTCTTTTGGATCCCATCCTTGGTGCCCAGACTACCCTGCCTTTGGCTCCAATCCCTGCTTCGGACCCGGGGAGGGCCTCATCCTTACGGGTTACGGAGGTGGGCTCTCCATCGGCATACGGGGCAGTGGAAAGGGTTCTCTCCCAGGAGTTGAGACCACAGCTCACCTACTCGGATCCTACCCAGACCTCCCTGTTTTCGGATTTTGCTCCCCTCACCCTTTCTCAGGGACAGCCCGTGCCAAAGCAACCCCAGGTTGTTCCCCTCAGGGAACCCCCAGAGGCTTACGAGTCCTCTTCAGAAGGTCCCACTGGAGAGGAACCTTGTAAACGCAAGTGTAAAAGGAGGCACTTGGACTCCCCTGAGTCCATTACCACTGACTCGGACTTAGATGAAGGGGAGGGTTCCCCCAGATCACCTCCCGGGGACGTCTCCTTCGGAGACATTATGGAGATCCTCCACCAAAGAGGAGGTTGGTCAGCCCCCAAACCCTCTACGGATGAGTCCGTGTTTCTGGAGCCCTTTGGCATGGACCCATGTACTTCCTGTGTTTCCCCACCAGCCGACCCTTTGGTGGACTTCATCACCACTAGGGCATAGAAGGATCCTGACACTGTGGAGCCTATACCCAAAAGACCGGACAAAATTCTTTCCCTGTCGTCAGATAGGCAGGCATGGTCCAAAGGAGCCCCTGTGGACGCTTTGGTGGTTGCAGCTGCCTCTGAATCCACTTCTCTAACCCCCAGAGATCCTATTCCTTCAACCAAAAGGGGCAAAAGAAGATGTGGTTCCGAAAATCACAGTCTTTCTGGGACACTTGAGACTATTCGTCCCCCAGAGGCAGAGGGGGACAAGACCGACGTCATCGCAGAGGGGGTCCCAGAAACTTCGGGTCTAGGGAACCTTTTTCCGACAGGCCCGCACAGTAGCCCTGAGGGTTTGCCCGACTGCTGTACTCTGGAGGCAGTTAGGGGAAGATTCTCCTTACATCCAGCGGCATGGGAGTCCATTACTACAGACCGCTGGGTTTTAAACATCATATCCAGAGGCTATTCTATCCCTTTCATATCATCCCCCATAACTCCAGCACGCCTCCCAGATGTTCCACCCAATCACAGGGAGGCCGCAGCTTTACAGGTTTCAAAACTGTTACAAAAACGAGCCATCAAACCGGTCCTCCCCGACCAGTCCGGATCAGGCATCTACTCCAGGTTCTGTTTATTGCCAAAGAAGACAGGGGACCTCAGGCCCATACTGGACTTGTCTATCCTCAACCTGTCGGTAGAGAAACAAAAATTCCGGATGGTCACTCTACAGTCCATTCTACCGTTTCTAAGAGAATGCGACTGGATGTGCCCATTAGACCTCCAGAACGCTTACTATCATATCAAGGTCCACAGAAGCTCCAGGAGGTTACTGCGCTTGTGGCTAGGGGCCGGTCACTTTCAATTCAGAGCCCTGCCCTTTGGTCTCACCACAGCCCCCAGGGTGTTCACCAAGGTAATGGCAGTTGTAGCGGCTCACCTGAGACTTCAGGGCATTCAGGTATTCCCCTACCTAGACGACTGGCTCTTCACTGCATCCACCAAACGTCTCTTGTGCCAGGCCCTACACTACTTTCTCAGTCTGGCTCACAAGTTAGGCATCACAATCAACCTCAACAAGTCCCACCTGGCTCTGGTTCAGGTCATAGATTTCCTCGGGGCACGGTTGGATACTATTCAGTCAAAGATCTTTCTCACCCTGGAAAGGATACTAAATCTCAGACTCCACATGTCAGCTATCTCAGAGCACTCTGTAATCACAGCAGGCGATGTTCACAGGGCTTTGGGTTGGATGGCAGCCTCCATTTCCATTCTCCCTCTTGCACGTTTTCATATGAGAACCCTTCAGTGGAATCTACAAGTTCAATGGTCCTGGCTAGACCTCCCGATGACTTTCCGAATCAACCGGACATGCAGAATGTCACTCCAGTGGTGGCTTCAGTCATCAGACATACTTGCGGGGCGCAGCTTTCTGGCCCCGCCTGCCCAAGCCACGGTGACCACAGACGCCTTCCAGCTCGGGTGGGGGGACACTTCCTGGGAAGAACAGTCCAAGGCACGTGGTCCCTACCAGCGACCAAGCTACACATCAATGTCCTGGAGATGAGGGCAGTGCTTTTAGCGTTGAAAGCCTTCCATCCTGTCCTGCCTCCAGCGACAGTGGCCATTCAATCAGACAACATGGTAGTAGTCTGGTATATCAACAAGCAGGGAGGGACCCGATCCTACCCTCTTTGTTGCAAGGCCATGAGAGTTTGGGAGTGGGCCATATCCACCAACCGGTTTCTGATAGCAACACATATCCCGGGACGCTCCAACATTTTAGCGGACAGTCTAAGCTGGGCAATCCTTTTGCCTTACGAGTGGTCTCTAAATCCATTGGTGGCAAAGAGAATCTTCCTCGTATGGGGTCAACCTTGCTGCGACCTCTTCGCGTCTCCTTCCAACACGAAGTGCAGCAACTTCTTCGCTCTGATTCCCCCTCCAGGGGATGTCCCAAGGGATGCTGTAGTTCATGCTTGGCCTCCTGGGTTACTTTCTGCTTACCCCCCCCCCCCCCCGTTACCTGTGATACCGAAGTTCCTTCAGAAAGCTTGCAGGTTGCAGTGCAAAGTCATTCTCATAGCTCCCGTCTGGCCTCGCCAAGTGTGGTTTCCCTTCCTATGGTCTCACCTTTTGGCTCCTCCATGGACTCTAGATCCATGCCCGGATCTACTTGCTCATCCGTCGGGCTTACCCATGCCCAACCTGGACAGTCTCAAGCTGACTGCGTGGCTGCTCCAGTTCCCATGATCATCAGGACTCCCGGACTTTCATCCCCTGTTAAGAACATTCTGGTAGCATCTCTTAAAGCCTCTACTAGGAAACTCTACAGTAGCAAGTGGAGACTTTTTACCATTTGGGCCTTTCAGTGCAATCAGAGCCCTTTTACAGCCCCTATTCCAGTCGTTTTAGATTTTTTGGCTGGTCTCTTTCAATCGGGCGCAAGTTCTTCCACCATCAAGGTTCAACTGGCTGCCATCTCTAATTTCCATGTAGGTGAAAATAAGGTTGCTCTGGCCTCTGCCAGATTGTGTAAAGCGTTCCTAAAGGGCACCTTTGTCTTGCGACCTCCAGTTAAAGAGACAGTTCCTCCCTGGGATCTGACTTTAGTCCTTCAAGCATTGACCTCTCCGCCTTTCAAACCTGCCGGTTCAGTCCCTATGAAATTCTTGTCTTGGAAGACAGCATTTCTGGTTGCCATCACCTCAGCTAAGAGAGTTTCAGGAGTTACAGGCCTTATCCTCCGTGCCCCCAGTCTTCCCAAATTTCCAAAATAAAGGCGAATATAGACTTCATTTATTGGACGTCCATAGACAGCTTCATTTTTACCTTCATAGGAGTAAACCCTACCGAAAGTTGGATCAACGGTTTGTCTCATTTTCAAAACCATGTTTGGGCAAAGCAGTTTCAAAAGTGTCCTTAGCAAGGTGGATCACTGTTTGTATTGCACAAGTATACAAAGACAAAGGCTTATCTCCTCCTGGCTTACTGAAGGCTCATTCCACTAGATCAATGACTACTTCTGCAGCTTTCTGGTCAAGAGTACCTTTAGATGATATCTGTGTGGCAGCCACGTGGGCCAATTTGCATACATTTATCTCTAATTATAAATTAGATTTGATCTCTAGAGGGAGAGCATCCTTTGGCTCTGCGGTGCTCAGAAATATCCTTCCGTAAGGGCCTCCCAGGAATACCAGTAGCTGGGGACTCTGTCCCATGTGTGCAGAAAGAATGAAGTTACTACTTCAGATTAAGAAGTTATGTACTCACCATAACGTTCCATCTGAGTAGTTAAGACTTCATTCTTCTGCACCTTCCCTCCCTCCATCCCCCTCACTATTCAGGTTTTATCCTGTTTGGATTGTGGGTTACGTTGCTAGTTAGTGACAGCAAACTCGATCTGGGGTTAGTCAGGAGGAAGTGATGCATTATAGGTAGGGGAGGAGCTTGGAGCTCGGAGCTGATGCTTGTAAAAGTTTTGCCGGCTCGGATCCAAATACCCATATGTGCAGAAGAATGAAGTCCAACTACTCAGATGGAACGTTATGGTGAGTACATAACTTCTTATTTTCCAGGTAGAGATTTAGAGTGGCCAGACTGCTGAAAAGGGTCTTAGGAACAAAAGATTGGCAGATGGAGCAAGCGTTGTGATCGTGCTCCCGGCCTAAGCAAAAAAACGCAGCAGTCATGCTTGTCTCTGTGGGGTATCTGGTGCCCCCATTGGCATTTGCCTTTTTTTGCTGACATCGGCTAAGGATTGCTACAACAAACCAAGCTTTAGCTAGAAGTTAAAGAAGAAAACCCCAATGGGGTACTTGGCTTTTAGATATCTTGCGGTGAAGGAGCGAAGCACACGATACATCTGTCGTCTGCGACTGAAAAGTTCTAAGGTCTGTGCATGCAGACGTCACATTTAAGGTCCCATTGTGTGAAGTCCCTCACAGCTGCAATAGCCAAGCTGAAGCTTTTGTATAGGAGCTGACGTACGGGTCGCCTGAGGTGGAAAATCCCACACCAAGAATACTGCAACATAGGAATAGAAGGATATCCATATTTTAGCATTACAACTTCAAAGCATTAATTTCTCTGGTTCAGCTCTTTGCTAGAGTGTAGGGTCTACATGTACTTCCTGCATCTCTGTGGATTTTCCCTTGATGCTTTGTTTTGTCCCACATCATGTGCATGAGGCAGTTGAACTAGTAATCCTCCTTATTGCTGTGTGTGGGTCCATATGCGTATGCCAGTGTATATGTATTCCATCATTGACTGGCACTGCATTAGTTTCTCTGCTTTCTACCCTTTGAGTGTTAGGATAGCATGCAGTCCTCTTTCATCATGACAGTGAAATAGATAAATGAGGTAACTGCAAAAAGAATGAATAAATGATTGAGTCACCTGAAGTCATTATACTTTGCCTTCAAGCAAAAAAAAGTTTATTTTTGCAGCTCAGACTCAAAAACTTTATCCATCATCCCCATGGTTCTTGTTGTTGCACATGGTATCAGCCAGGTGCAGTGCACTCATTTCTGATTTCTGCTGCATTTATGTAACTCAGGATGTTGCAAGAGGCTTTGTTTAAGGAATGTGATAAAGTTCATCATGTTGATCACTACTGCAATGGCTATATGGGTTTTATCCTGCCAAGGGTATAACAGCCTGCAAGCTTCCAAAGCTTCAGGGCACTTTCTAAGTGCCCAGACTATTAGTAGACTAAAAAGGCAGGTTTTTGCACCAAGCCCTTCAGTGCTCTCTTGTCGTTGAAGCGTACACTCCACTGCGGGTTTTTGAGGATCGATGGTCAGCTTATGCTGTTCCTTTGCTTGGCAGTTAGGATCCCCTTTGGGGAAAAACTTTTCAACCGTATAAAAATTGTTTTACTGTACTTTCCAGTTTAGGAAAATTATTTTTAAACTAGGAGAGTATGCTTTAGTTTACTGCTGTAAATGGGAGTGCTCTTTTTTTCTGTCAGTTTAAAAGTTGTTTAAAGCAGTTGAAAACAATTTTTTCTGTGGATAAACTGTGTTTAAAGCACTTTGACATCCCAAAAAGTGACTTATACAGACTAAATTTTTACTGTTTTTTTCTGCACATTTTCTCTGGGAAAGAGGCAACATTTTCATTTTGACCTTTGAACAAACTACCTGTCCCAAAGTCAGTCCTTCTTCTAGACACAAAAAAAAAAAAAAAAAATATTAAACAATTTAAACTGCCTTTGCCACCACAGTAGCCAAGCAGTTTGTCTCGGCTAGAGGTGGGTGACTCTGCTGTGGCCATAGCTTGTTCCTCAGACCACTCATCTTTTACTCCAGCTTGTTCTGGTGTAACACCTACAACCCCTATGGACCAGGGGTTAGCGACATCCTCTGCAGCTGTGGGGGACCACTCAGTAGGCAAGGGAGAGCCACTAGTGCTGGTCCTGAGAGAGGGAACAGAGAAGGTCTCCTTGTGTAATCAGAATATTGTGCTCATCCCTGTGATGGTTTTTTTGCCATTAATAACACTGTTGGCCCCATTTACTTCTCTAAAAGAAACAGAAAACTAAACATGTATCTAGTCCTCCTCAAATTCCCTTAACAGGAGTAGTTTACTAGGTCTGGCTCAGGGTTTAATTCAGGCTATTTATCCTTTTTATAAGGTGGGTTCTGGTAAAAAAAAGAAAGATAGTTGTTTTTCCTGAAAAGATTTAAGATTCTGAATCTGGACAGGAAAATGAAGGGACAGATAAAGGATATCCAGTGATATCTCTTCCGCCCAGCTTCAACATGTGAGTTATTAGATCTGACTTGGATCTGAGACAGGCCAATTCCAAAGACTTCAGCCATGGTGTTCTGCCTCCTGTGCCCGTAACACTCCTTTCACTCTTACTTCAGATTTTTTTTCCCACCTTCCAGGACTGCAGCAAGGTTGTGAGCTCCACTGGGGATTCTTCTCCCCTATCCTTTTTTGGATAGCTAAAAATGTGCCTTTTGACTCTTTTGTACCCCTTCCTCTACCCTTTTCTTTGACTCGTTATGTAGATAGGCTAGCTGTTAGGTTAGGTTGTTTTGTTTGTACAGTTCCTGCCTCTGGTGGTTTTGTGGCAGTGTATTGCTTTTTTTTTTTTTTTTTTTTAAAAAAGCATGTCTCTATTTGCATTAGGTAGTCTGTTTAATCTCAGATCTCTATTAATTTTATATTGTTTTTGACCTTTCTTCTATAGATGTAGGTAGGAAAAAGGATTTAAAAAATAAGTGGTGTATGGCCACAAATTACTTTCTCAGGATGCACACGAAGTATATTGTCTCTGCACATCTTATTTGGAAGCCGAGTGCTCCATCTGTGCAGGATTTGGAACTGGGCTATCAATGAGCACCCAACAGAGTTGGTGTTTAAGGTCCCTGTTGCCCTGCAGTGTCTCGCCTCTTCCTGCATGTCTCCAAAAAAGTGAGAAGGGTGACCAGTGTTGATGAAAATAGGGTACTAAGGACTCAAAAATGCACACATGGGACCACAGACAAGAAGTTCCCCTTCTCTCTGACCAGCTAGATCCAACGATTCAAAGACTTCTAGCTCCCTCAGCTGCTACGGCATTTGGCTAAGATCTGACCTCATGGATCCAGTGTCCTTCAGCACCAATTACAGGGAAGGTTGCTTCCCCAATGTTAAACATGCTGAGTCCCCCCCCCTTTTTTTTTTTTTACCAAAGAGCCGATTCAGGTAGGATCCATTCTTCTTTTTCACCACCTACTACTAGGGAGTTTTCCCCAGAGTCATTCCCTTCTCTGTTCTGGATTTTATCTTGTAGAATTCAGACCAGTGTGTCAGATCCTTCCACTAGTAAGTGAGCCTCCAACCCTCCTCAGCTCAATCTGCCTGCTCAGTTGGGAGTATTAGGCCCGCAGATTTGGAACAAATGATGTGGTCCTTTGTACAAGCCCAGATTCAGCTAGGCCTTGTCCCCTTTATCAATTCAGCTCCATCTGGTGTGTTTCCTCTCTTGGGCCCCTTGGCTCCAAGGTTTGTGGAGCCAGTGGCCTTGCCACCACCGGGATAGGGTCTGACAGATTGGCTGATTCAGTAACCAACCCCTACCTTGGCCTTCTTGACTCTGGTGGCTTTAGAGCCTTGCAGGCCTAGGAACCAAGGCTTTGTGGCCAGGGCTCAACTCTTCATGTTTCAGAGTAATTCTTTCCCCTTGGAGCCTCTGCACATGACAATTTGGCTCCAGTCTTGACATTGGTCCCAACCAGTTTGGCTCTGGAATCTGGCATCTCCTTGGGGTCTTTGGATTCTTAGGGTATCAGTTTGAGATAATCTGTTTTGGTGTCTGCCTTCAGTGTTATGGAGAGGATGTTCTCCAGACTGAAGCTGGAGTGATTGATGTCAACTGGCAGTCTGCCCCTTTCTTAATCTAGACTTGCAGGCTCACATCATGAAGATCTGGGACAGCACACACCTTCAGGTCTCCAAGCCACCCTGCATTCAGGGTTCATTGCCTCTTCCATCTCTCCTCCAGATTCCCCCAGTGTGGGAGAGACATGGTCAGAGGTGGGGCAAGAGGAAGCACTTGGATTCCATGGAGGAATCCCTCACCAAGAATGCTCCCATTGAGGAAGGAGAGGGGTCCCCAAAGTCCTCCTGTCAAGATGCCTCTTCTGGTGACCTGATGGAGCTATTTTAGCAGTGTGGGTGGTTGCACCACCAAAGCCCATTATCCACAGTAGTAAGTATTTTTAGAGGTTTTTGATGTGGAACCATGCATGTCCTGGGTAGTACCTCCTCCAGAAGCACTTGTTGACCTGTTGTCCCTGAGGGCTTTAAGGGAACTGCATACAGTGAAACCCATTTCAAAGAAACCAGATAAAATGTAACCCCCCTAAAGACTGGCAACATTGGAGTAAGGGTCCCTCTGTTGATGTCATCGTGGTGGCAGCAGCCAACAAAAAGACATTTCAGAGGAGTGGTCCTTGGTCCATCCCTGAATAAGGAAAGTAGGGTGTTGGACCTATATTCATCAGCTACTTTTGCTCTTAGAGTGTTAAATTAGTAGGCTCATTTAGCGAGACTTCAGAATGACGTTGTCTCTGAACTGTCAAGAGTTGTTAAGGAATTTGTTATCAGGAATATAGGAAGTTGTTATCAGGAACCCCACTCGGCCTTCCTGAGAACACTTGAAAATATGAAGGTCTCTCCAAACACCATTATATTGGGCGACTTCAACTACCCAAACATAGACTGGGAGCAATACTCTAGCTCCAACACCCTAGCCCAAAGGTTCCTAGGATTTATAAACTCAAATGCTATGGAACAACTTGTTACCACTCCCACAAGAGGGGAAAACATACTGGACCTGATCATCACCAATATGGGGACTGAATGCTCCAGACCAGAAGTGTATCTCTCACTGGTAAGATCAGACCATAAACTAATCTCACTGGATATTCACATCCAGACCCCACCCCCTGCCCAGAAAACCACAGTGAAAAACTTCTCTAAAGCAAATTTCACACTCCTCAAAACTGAGGTGGAATCCTTCAAAGCCCCCGAGCCTGTGGAAAATACGGCCCAGACCGCAGAATTCTTTATAAACGCATTCTATGAACACCTTCAGGAATGCATGGATCATGCAATCCCAAATAAAACCAAGACCCAATCCTCCAAAGGCAGACGTCCTGTCTGGTGGACCCCAGCCATAAACAAAACTATACAATAGAAGGAGGAAGCTACTACATGATAGAGCAAAATCCCAAAAAGGGAAGGCATCTCTGATCAGTATTAGCAAAAAACTACGGGCACTCATAAAATCGTCTAAGGCCAGCTTCAAGAGAAAAATTGCATGGGACACTAAGGATAATCACAAGGCTTTCTGTAGTTATGTTAGGAACCTGGGTGGGAATTCCCATATATGCTCAGAATTAGTCCAAAATGACAAAAAATACTTCGAACCCACAGACATTGCCAACATCCTAGCTGACAGGTTCAGCGCAAACTCCCCCCCCCCCTACCAAAAGGGCAAATATCTATCCCAGCAGAGTGCTGCCCCCCTGCATCTCAGATGCTCAGGTAAGAGCCACCCTATCCAAAGCAAAAAACACAGCATCAGTGGGACCAGACAGTGTCCCGGGCTGCGTCCTACATGAACTCCAAGAAGAGCTAAACCCAAACATAAAACTACTGTTCAATCTCAGCCTTTACTACAGGATATGTACGCAAAGAGTGGCGTACAGCAACAGTGGTCCCTCTCCACAAAGTGGTGCCTCAACGGATCCTGGAAATTATCGCCCCATAAGCCTGACTAGCTTGGTCTGCAAAGCTATGGAAAGGATCATCATGGACCTCATAAATAAAGATATTGGGGACCTACAGACACTGGATCCTACCCAGTTCGGCTTTAAGGGCAGATCCTGCCTCTTAAACCTGGTCAATTTCTTTGAAACAGTCACCAAGGCCATTGACGAGGGGAAGGTGGTCCACACAGCCTACCTGGACCTCGCAAAAGCCTTTGATACAATACCCCACTCGGGCATTATAGATAAGCTCACCAGCTTAAATATAAACTCCTATGTCACTAGATGGGTTGCAAACTGGCTCAAGGACAGAACCCACATGGTTAGAATTGCTGGAGCCATGTCGGACTCCAAACCAGTTACAAGTGGCGTCCCACAAGGCTCAGTCCTGGGACCTCTCTTGTTCGGTATATATTTCTCGGAGTTACAGGCCAACACGGAAGGACTGTGACTGACCAAGTTCGCAGATGACTGCAAACTGGACACCATAATCGACTCTCCAGCTGACACAAGCATCCTCCAAAAGGGCCTCATAGAAACAGACAACTGGTGCCAGAGCCATGGCCTCAAGCTAAATGCCAAAAAGTGTATAGTCATCCCCTTTGGCAAAAACAAAGTGCCCACAAATTACCACATAGGTGGTAATCCATTAAGTACAGAAGAAGTAATTAGGGACCTGGGGACCCAAGTTGATAGCAATCTCTCATTTGACAACCACATGGCCAAAGTGGTTAGAAAAACATTTTATATAGCCCACCTAATCATGAAGGGATTCACATCTAGATCAGGGTTGGTCATCGTGCCTCTTTACTCATCCCTCATCAGGCCCATAATTGAGTACAATGCCCCTTTTGGGATGTGCCTTACCAGACACCTGCAGCAACTGTAAAGACCCCAAAAGTACCTCACCAAGAGGATCAAAGGGCTCAAACAGATGCCATATGCTGCCCGGTTAAAGAAACTCCAGCTCTACTCAGTGGCATACCGCCTGCTCAGAGGCAATCTGTGCCTGACGTATAAAGCCATGTCCAACCTGGAATTAATGGACATGCTGCACCTCAGAAAATCCAAATCCCATCGAGCTACGCACTCAAGAGACTTGAACCTCAGCACTGAAATAAATAGGACATGCGGGAGGGACAGATTCATAACCCAGAGGCTCCCTTCACTCGAATAAAATCCCAGTCCAGGTAAGGCAGAGTCCGTCATTGACTCTCTTCAAGAGGAATCTTGATGAGTGGATGGGAGATCGTAGGTCTACCCCGGGTATCACTTCTGTGTCACTGTTAGACAGAGGCACAGTATACTAACCTCGAAAAACGGCATAGCAAAATTAATTTAAAATGGGTGGCGAAAGCCAAACACACTCTGGCTAGGCTTATAAATGCCCTAGGGCAGATAGCCTAGTATGAACCTATGAACCTATTAAGACATAGCAGTTTCCAGAGACTCAAGACTCACTCATGTGCCTGCTTTGTACCATGGCTGATAGCATGTCTCAAGCACCTGATGCCAGCATTGCCATGTGCCAGCACTCGTAGATGAGATTGTTTAATTTTGCAGACTTTGTTAAGGTGGCCTTTATTAATATCCTGTTTGATGGCACCTTTCTTTTTTGGGCCACAGATTAAAGACACATTAGGAGTGAGCAAGATGAGAAGACGCTGTCCTCAGTCACAGTCTTTTTGGCCACCCCTCAATGGATCTTCTCAAGGAACCAGAAGGTGGACAGGTGACTTTTTCCAGAAAAAACAGCAGTCTTTTCAGGACACGTCTGTAGAGAGTTCTCTTCACGGCTTGGGGATAATCAGAGCTGATGGTCACCCACATGGCTTAGGTGATCTGTAGAACCAGGGCTTCTGTGGAGATTTTCCAAGAGGCCCTTTCAGTGTTCCTGAAGAGTTGCTTAGCTGTCCTGCTTTGGAGACGGTCTAGGGTCACTTGGCTGTCCACCTAAAAGCTTGGGAGGCCATCATCTTGGATGCATGTGAGTTAAAAGTCATATCTTTCTACCAAACAAAAATGCCAAACACATTCTGGGCATTCCACCATATAAAAGAAGGGATTTAAGCTGTCGAGATTCAGAAGCTGCTAGAAAATTGAGTCATCCAAGAGGTCTCACCAGACTGAGGATCTGAGGTCTATTTCAGTTACAAAGAAAAACAAGAACCTTTGATCAGTTTTTGATCTAAGCAAGCTGAACAGGTTTGTGAAGTGGACCAAGCTATGGGTGGTCATGGTGTAGTCCATTCTACCTTTATTGGGGAAGAATGATTGGATATGCTTGACAGAACTCAAGGATGCCTAGTATGATATAAAGATAGCAAGACAACCTAGAGAGATCTGTGCTTCCAGCTGTGAGTCAGTCATTACCAATTCAGGCCACAGCCCTTTGTTCTCACCACTGCCTCCCCAGGTATTTACCAAGGGCATGGCAGTCATGTCAGCCTTGCTCAGGCAGCAGGCATTCAGGGTTTACCTTACCTGGCTGATTAGCTCCTTACTGCTTCCATGAAGGCATCTTTGATCTTGTCCTAGGACTCCTTACTCCAATTGTGCTTTTCCTTGGGAATTGCCATGAACTGCCAGAAATCCAGCCTTCGTCCACTTCAGGTGTTGGAGTTCATAGGCTGCCAGTTAAATATTGTGTCTCAGATAGCAAGGTTTCCATCACACAGGGTTATTTCCCTTTGCTTACAGGCTAGTCATCGTCTTTCTCTTCTAAAATCTTCTGCCTCTTTGGTTATGAAGCTTTTGGGTCATATGGCTGCAGCAATTTGTTGGGTTCTGCTGGCAGGGTACCACATGAGAATACCGCAGTGGACATTAGCAATTCAGTGGTCTTATTTAACCCATCCCATGGATTTTCCTATCTTTCTGATAGAATTTTGTTAAAGACAGATCAGAAGGTGGCCGGAATCCTTCTTGGTTCCAGCAGGAAGACCATTTGTTCTTCCCCTTCCACAGGGCATGGTCACCATGGATGCTTCTCTTTTGGAACTTGGTCCTACACTCATGGTTAGGAAGGCATGAGGGTGTGGCAGTGGGCTGTTAATTCTCAGTGGCTTCTGGTAGCAGTGCATAACCTGGGGAAGTCTGATGTTTAGTGGACCATCTGAGCAGGATCATCTTTCTTCCTCATGAGTGGTCCCTGAACCTGAATATAGCGAGCTGGATCTTCTGGCATTTGAGCACTCCATGCTGTGATCTTTCTTGGCACTCCATTCAACGTGAAGTGCAACATTTTTTTATGCCCTAATTCCTCCACAGGGGCAGTCCCCCAGGGATGCTCTCCCATATGTTTTGCCTCCGGGTCTCTTGTATTCTTATCCTTCTACTCCTTTTATAGTAAATTTTCTTCAGAAAGCTGCCTATTGCAGACTGACTGTGATCCTCATTGCTCCCTTGTGGCCCCAAAAAAGTGTGGTTCCCTTTTCTGTGGCTTTTTCTTTGGTACCATTCCTAGGTTCTGGATCCCATACTGGATCTTCTGTCTCATCCAGGGGGAATTTCCTTGCCCAACCTCAGGACTCTCAAATCAACTGCATGTTTTTTTTTGTTTTTTTTTCAGTTCCCTTGATGGCCAGAGACCCAAGCTTTCTGATAGGGTAGTTTGCATCTTATCCTCTCAGAAATCTGCAGGGAAAGTTTTTGCTAATAGATGGAAGCACTTCACTCTGTAGGTGTCTTCTAAAGGCTTGGATCTTTATTCAGCTTCTCTGGATGCCATTCTTGATTTCCTTGCTGAACTGTTTCTCTCTGGGTCTAGCAATTCTACTGATGTTCATCGTGTTTCACTGTTGCAGTCATTACTCTTGGGTTATCCTGCTGGCAGGCTACCCGCAGTCGGCCTTAGTTCCAAAGTCTAGGTCCAGCGTCGGTTGCTGTCGCCTCTTCCCTGATGTCAGTGCGCCAGGGGTATAAAAGATGCAGCCGACGCCATTTTCCCCAGTCTTTCTTGCTGCGCGGTGCCCGAAGCAATAGCAGTTCGCAAGTGCCGGTCGGCCGACTCCTGAGATTTTCAAAGCTGAATTTCAGAACCGAAGTCTTCATTAAAGCTAAGTACCCCATGAGGGAAACTTTTTTCTTGCTCCAGACCGATGTCAGAAAAAGTTAACAATTGTATTTCTTGTGGGAAGCAAATACCTCATAAGGTTTTTCACTCTATTCCTTGCCTAGGCCCTGATCACAATGTTGCTAGCTGTCAGTTTTGCGCTAGATTCAACCAACGCACTATCAAGCGTCTGTTCGATTTTGCATTTCATTACTTTGGCTGAAGATTTAATTATATAATGCTGGCAGAACAGCCGACAACCGGAGGGAGCATTTCCACTGGGAGAGCCAAGATTATTCTGAGTCTAAGAAAAGGCTCGGAGACTTCCTGCTACTTCCTCAGCATAGACCCCTTGCCAGTCCTCCTGTTTTAGACATTGTAGATGTATTTTCAGAGTCCGGACTAGTCCGGACTATCCCCTGACTCTTTACTCCCTGCACCTGCTAAACCAGACAGATACTACAGGGCTCCAGATTCACATAAATTCCTATATAAAAACCCTGCTGCTGACCCAGAAAATATATGTCCGGGTCCCAAGGGGGTTAAGGCTGCTACTGTGAAAAACCCTGTCCCCTCTGATAGGGATTCTAGGGCTCTAGACAGATGGGGGGAAAAAGTATACACTTCTGCCACCCTGGCTGTAAGGGCTTTAAATTGTCTATTTCATATGCTTAAATATCAGCAATATTTACTGTCACTACTTAAACAGAAAATGTTGACAAATACTGAATGTTCTGAGAACAAGGAATTGCAGGATTTATTGCATGCAACTGAACAAGTGGGAAAGCATACTTTGCAATGTGGTTATGATTCACTGGAGACCTCTTGCAGGGCCGCTGTTACAGGTTCTGTTATTAGAAGGCATGCATGGTTAAAGGAACAAAATCTGCCTGATCATGTTAAAGCAAAATTATTAGATGCACCATTACAGCATGATACTTTGGTACTAAAGCAGAAGAGGTATTGAAAAAAATGGAGGATAAAGCAAAATCCATGCAGGCAGTCAAGGATTTCTTACAGGTACAGCCACCCAGGTTTTGCAGGAACTGGCCTTCTAAAAATTGGTCCTTTCCAGTCTCAGACAGACCACAAAGAGGCAGATACAGGCATCCTAGAGGCAGATCTCAGCCCCAAGGCTCATACAGGCCTAAACAATGGGGCGCTCCTACCTCCAAAAGCAGATAAGACAAATCACAACCTTACAGAAAACAGTCCCAATGACTTTCCTCTTCCAGTTCCAGGCAGTTTCCTTTTGACAGCCCCCTTAGGGGGTAAAACTAGCACTTTTTTCATCAAATTGGCAAATGGTTACCCAAGACAAATGGGTTCTCAACATAGTGTCTCAAGGCTACAGGTTCCATTTCCACACGCTACCAAGGTCAAAGGGCATGCCAGACCTGCCACACAATCAATGGGCATAGGCACAAAAACAAACTCATGGAAATGAGGGCCATTCAGCAAGTACCACAACAAGAGCAGGGGCAAGGATTTTACTCCAAACTTTTTCTAGTGCCCAGGAAGGACAAAACCTGGAGACCAATTCTGGACCTATCTATACTAAATACGTTTCTGGAAGTTCCAAAATTCAAGATGTTGACTCTTCAGCAGCTACTTCCCATGCTGGGCAAAAGGGCTTGGCTAGTAACTTTTGACCTAAAAGAGGCATACCTGCATGTCCCAATCAGACAATCTTGCAGGAGATGCCTCAGATTCATAGCTGGCTCAATGCATTACCAATTCTCTGCACTGCCCTTATCTACTGCGCCCAGGGTCTTTACAAAATGCCTGGCACCAGTGATTGCGTTTTGCAGACAAAAAGGAATTCAAATATATCCCTACTTGGACGACTGCCTAATTCAAGCAGAGAACAAAGATACTGTTCTAAAGCATCTGGCGTTTGTAAAAAGATTACTAATTGGCCTAGGGTACACAGTAAACGAAAAGAAATCAAAACTAGTGCCCTCTCAAGAGATAATATTCCTGGGCGTAAGCTTAAATACAACTGCCCAGATGGCTTATCTCACGCCAGACAAGCAAAAACAACTGACTACTTACTTCAAGAAATTGGCAACAAAAACCCACTTATCTGCAAGGAAAATCCTGCAGGCCTTGGGTTTCATGGCATCCTGCATTCTACTAATTCCATATGCCAGACTGCATATGAGGAAACTACAATGGTATCTGAAAAGTGTTTAGACTCAGCATTGCCACAGTCTGGAGACAGTAATTGCACTCATTCCCTGCCTACAACAAGAGTTTCGATGGTGGGCAGAAGCCTGTCACCACAACAAGGGTCTGCCACTCAGATTACCCACAGACAGACACTGACAACAGATGCATCAGATTATGCCTGGGGGGCCCATATGGCAGGAAAATGTATTCAGGGCACATGGCCTGCAAACCAGATGCATCTTCACATCAATCAAAAAGAGATGCTAGCTGTTCAAAATGCCCTGACAGCTTTCAAGGACCTGCTTCATCCAGGACAATTACTAATAAAGACAGACAACACTACAGTCATGTGGTACATAAACAAGCAGGGAGGTACTCATTCCTACCCCCTCTGCAGACAAGCAATGACCTTATGGGACACAGCATTGGCTTTTCAACTTCACCTGCAAGCTCAAATCCTGCCAGGAAAAACAAATACTCTGGCAGATGAACTAAGCAGAAACCTCATGGATCCCCACGAATGGAAACTGGATCCACAAGTCTTCGGGATGATAACAAGGAAATGGGGATGCCCAGACAGATCTATTTGCCTCCTCCCACAACTGTCCATTACAGAGATTTTGCACAAGGACTTACCACAAGCAAGCATTGAAATTGGACGCCCTATCATTCAGCTGGAAAAATGTAACAGTCTATGCTTTTCCCCCACTACCTCTCCTCCCCAGAGTACTCCTAAAGGTCAGACAAGAGAAGCCAAAAATGATTCTGATTGTACCAGACTGGCCACGCTAGCACTGGTACCCAATCCTGAAGAGCTTGTCTCAAGGTCCAGCATGGATATTGCCTCAAACTTCTCACTTGCTGACCCAACAAAACAATCAGATCCTGCACAGCCAACTCAGGACCTTAAATCTGGCAGCATGGCGCATAATGTAGCCATAATGAGCACTCCCCTTTTAAAAGCAGTTATAGATGTTATCTTGGAGGCCAGGAGGCCCAGTACCAGAAAATCTTATGCAGGAAAAGTGGAAGAGATTCTGTGCTTGGAACCAGGAACAAGGCATTGACACGTCTGTACCAAACATTCCTCAGATTTTACAATACCTGACTGAGATGCTGAACAAAGGCCTTTCTTTTTCTCATCAATTAAGATGCATGCCTCTGCCATTTCTGCACATTACAATATAGAACCACCTATCTTTTCTCACCGATTAATAAGGCAGTACCCCAGAGGGGCCAAAAATATTGGGCCTCCAAGGAGAGCACCAATTCCGGCCTAGGACCTCAATTTTGTTTTGGAAAAACTCACACTGCCTCCTTCTGAGCCAGCATCAACAGCAGATATTAAATTCTTATCCTGGAAAACAGCTCTGCTCCTAGCCATTACCTCTGTAAGACGAGTCTCTGAGTTACAAGCACTCATGGCTGTGGAACCTTTCATCATTTTCCATCCAGACAGGGTTTCTCTGAGGATAAACCCTACATTTATGCCTAAGGTGGTGTCCAGTGTGGCCCTCAATCAAACCATTCACTTGCCTACCTTTTATCCAAATCCACAGAACAAGGGGGAGAAAATTCTGCATTCTTTGGATATACACAGGCAGTTACGCTTCTACTCGGACAGAACTAAAGCTTTCAGAAAGACTGAGCAACTTCTAGTGTCATATGCTGCAGGGTCACAAGGAAAGGCTATCTCAAAACAGACTTATTTCTAAATGGATAGGCCACTGCATCCGTTTCTGCTATTCTCAACATGGCAAATCAGTGCTTAAGGGCATTAGGCCTCATTCCACCAGAGCAACAGCCACTTCAGCAGCCTTTCTCAGGGGAGTACCACCCAAAGAAATCTTAGAGGCTGCAACTTGGAGTTCAGTGCACACCTTTACAAAGCACTACCACTTGCACCTCTACTCTTAGTCCAGAGCAGGCTTCGCCACTGCAGTTCTGCAGGATCTCATAGCCTCTCCTAATCCTATTTAGCCCAGCCACCCTTCCTCAGCTTTGGGATTCAACCCAAGAGTAATGACTGCAACAGTGAAACACGATGAACATAGTACAGTTGTGTACCTACCATAAATGTAGGTGTTCGAGTGTATTCACTGTTGCAGTCCAGGTTACCTACCCACCATCCCCCTTCTCTTTGCTGGGCCTTATCTGCACTTCTCTATCCTATACAACCTTTTTGGTGTATTTGCTTGTAGATGAAGGAAATGTTATTTTTGTGTATGCATTTCTTTTTGATGTATATTTTTCAGCCTACCTATTTGGGACACCTGACATCTGGGGCAAGAAAAACTGAAGAAAATGGCATCTGCTGCATCTTTTATACCCCTGGTGCACTGACGTCAGGGAAGAGGCGACAGCAACCGACGCCGGACCTAGACTTTGGAACTCAGGCCGACTGCGGGTAGCCTGCCAGCAGGATAACCCAAGAGTAATGACTGCAACAGTGAATACACTCGAACATCTACATTTATGGTAGGTACACAAGTGTACTTTACTGTTCAGCTAGCCGCTATTTCTACCTTTCATATAGGCAGAGATAATGCACCAGTATTGGCTCTGAAGGTTTCTAAGGCCTTTTTTAAGGGAATGTTTTTACTGTGACCTATTCCAGATCCTGTTCCTCCTTGGGATTTACTGTTCATGCTTCACATTCTCACTGGCCTTTCTTTTGAGCTTTCAGTCATAGTCCCCTTGAAGTTGTCTTGGAAGACTCTTTTTGTTGTGGCTGTGAACTTAGCCAGGCATGTGTCAGAGCTGCAGCCTTTATCTTTGGTACCTCTGTATCTGTTTTTTCACGAGGATCAGTTTTGTCTTAGAACTGATCCTACTTTTTTGCTTAAAGTGGCTTCTGAGACTACTTTGAATCAGACCAGTCATTTGCCTGTATTTTTCATGAATTTTACTAATAAGGAAGAGTGTTTGCTGCATTGTCGTAATGTCCACAGACAGCTGAGATTCTCTGTGGACAGGACCAAGACTTTCAGGAAGTCTGACCAACTGTTTGTTCCTTTTTCCAAGAACCGGAAAGGCAAACCGTGTAGGTCAAGTTTTGTTAAATGACTCTCCGACTGCATTTCCTTTGGGTATCATTTGAGAGAAAAGGCTTTACCTCATAGGCTGAGAGGGCATTCTACAAGAGTGATGATTACTTTTGTGACTTTTTTTTCTCGAGAGTTTCTATTGATGATATTTGTGCTGCGGCTACTTGGGTGGGTACACAAACTTTTTTGTGTTCCATTACAATCTGGATATACAGTTGTGGTCCAAGGCTACTTTTGGTTCCACAGTTTTGCGGAATGTTCTTTCCTAGGGCCTCCCTGGGTTGATACGTGGTGGGGGACTCTGTCTCACAGGTTGAAGCCAGATGAAAAAGACAACTTTAGATACAATAGATTTGTGTTGTCTCTTTCTGTCCAGTTCAACCATCCTTCCCTCCTTTTCCCCCTCCTATGAAATCTTTTTGTCAAGAGCAGAGGGCAGCTGAGCTGTTTAGGTGTCTTTCCCCTCCATCTTGAGGTCCTTGATTATGGGCCTGGAGTATTTTTACATCTTAGTAATTAAGTATGATGGGAGGGGCAAACTCTATCTGATATTAGAAAGGATGGAGCAGGGCATTGTGGGTAGAGGAGACAGAGCTCTGGGGCTGAAGTCTTTGGAATTGACCTGTCTAACATCTGAGTTGGATCTGATAACCCACAGGTTGAATGGGATAGAGATGGGCAACATGGATCTGTCTTTATGGTAGGTACTAGATATTCCGCGGTGGTGCAACGGTAGCATTGTTGCCTCATAGCAAGAGGTTCTCCCGTTCGATTCTCGGCTGGAGTTCAGGGGAGTGCCTTTTGCGTGGAGTCTGCATGTCCTCCCCGCAGTTGCTTGGGCGTTCGAAAGACATGCGTAAATGGGTGTGCCTTCGTTGAAGGTTGAACGTCGAGCTGGCACCTCGGCGTTCATGAAAATCTGCTGCCAATCATTAGTGGACCGGAGTTCCGCTGTGACGACCCCTAACTGAGAAAAATCCGAACGACAACAACAACATAACTTTCATTTTTTCCTCAGTTTTCTGATTCATACACCAGAAGAGAGCTCAGTTTTTGATTATGCTTCTGTTTTTTTTTCTCCAAGACTATTTCCAGAGTATGCCAGTGCTTTCAGTGGGAGAATACTGAAGTTTCTTAGGGCCTCAGAAAATAATTTGAGCTGTAACAGAAGGAATTTCCATAACTGTCACCCATTCCCCCAGTTCTTTCAGCTGTGAAGGATGTCTGTCATTGCCTGCAATTTTCCTGATAGTCATAGATCTGAATGAGAAGAGTGCTTAGCTTTTGGTCAGCAGTGTCACAAATGTGAAAAGTGGAATCATTTCAAAAGGCTTTGCAAGTCTAATGTGGTACATCCTTTTATTAAAAGAGAGCTTCCAAAGAAGCAAGTACTGTAGACCAGATAGGGATCTGTGAGCAAACCTTCTATGTTGATGGTGTCACTGTCATTGATGAAACAGTAGATTAACAGTTGGCAGCAAAGAGTAAAAATTTTTGTACTGTTTGGATTAATGGGAAACCTGTTGAGCTTAAAGTAGACACTGGATCCAAGTGCAATGTTATATTAGCACACATTTGCCAAAGTAAAGGGTGGTAAGAAACTTGATTCAGCAAAGTGTGCAAAACTAGTTGCTTATGGTGGTGAAGAAATTCAGACTGATGGTGCTGAAGTTCTCACATGCCATTCTGCTGGGAACAGGTATGACTTGCAGTTTTACATAGTCAAAAGACACATCCAGTCATTGTTAGGCCTCAAAGACAGATTGAGAATGGGACTAATTTCATTTAATAAAGAGGTCCATCATGTAAGTCTGAACAACAATGATAGTTTTACACAAAATATTTTTAGTGAATATGCTGATATTTTCACAGACAAGCTTGGCAAACTTCCAGTCACATAAACCATGAAGTAAACCCAGTTGTCAGACTAGCAAGGAAGGTTCCAATAGCAATGCAGAGTAAACTAAAAGCAGAACTAGATAAGATGGTGAATTTAGGTGTCCCTACTACAGTAAAAGAACCGACTGAATGGATATCATCCATGGTCGTAGCTGATGAAAAAAGCTCAGATGATATTTGAATATGCATTGATCTGAGAGATTTAAATAAAGCACTTGAATGTCCTCATCATCCAGTGCACAACAAAATAGAAAACGGAACTGGAAGCTAAATGAATCAAATCAAGTACGGACTTCCGAATAAAGTAAAAAGTCTGATTTAATTGTTTTAAGCGCTTTCGGAAGGTCCCGTGCCCTTCCTTCCTCAGAAATAACAGACAAAAAATTCAAACAGAGATACAAACAACAGCTAGTATTTAAAGGCAATTAATTGATAACCCAGTTAATTAAACAAACTGATTAAACAATTAAACTATTAAAGGCAACACTATGGTGCCTACTAATATCACGTCTAACTAGTCTTACTACACATGATAAATATGAAATCTAAAACATGTTGTAAAAATGCATTGAATTTGTTGTTAAATTCATTTTTAAATGATTCAATGTTAGTATTTCTTGCATTTTAAAATTACATAGCAATTCTAATGTTCTTTTTAATATATTGATATTAAAATGCTTGTCAAATAAGAATGTTGAACTCTAATGACAAGTATATAAACCACTCAATCAAAATTGACTTACAACACACTTTAAATACTGACTAAGTTAAATTAGACAAGTGTTAAAAGCCATACTGCATAACTCAATCAACTGGAACTATCTTTTTAAAGCCAGTTTTTTTAAAATACAGGCTATGGATGTTTGTTCATTTAAGCCTGGTAAATAACTGGCTGCAGTCCTTATCTGCCAAAATAATTCTTCCATCTCAAGATGGATTTGCCATGGACCTATATATGAAGTGACATCTACTTGCTTCAATACTGTAAATCTAAATTTATGTGTGGGATGTTCGATAATATGACAAGCTAGAGCGTTTGATTCGTCTTTCTTGCTCATAGCGTAAGAATGTTCATAAATACACTGTTTGAGCTTACGCTCAGTCTTTCCTATGTAGAAAGCATGACAGTCTGAGCAAGTTGCCACATAAACAATCGCCCTGGTGTTACAATTAAATTTACCTCTGACTTTGTATTCAATATTATTGATTCTTACGGAATGTCCTTCTTTGATGAACCCACATTGTCTACAAAACCCACATTTTGCCATACCCAAATTGTGTGTACGCACGATGGGTTTTCCAGCCTCTAATAAGGTTTTGCGATTAACTGCCCTTCTAAATGTAATAGCTGGGGGACCTTCAAATTTCTCTTGTAAGTTTCGGTCACGTGATATTATAACCCAATTCTTACATAAGATGTCTCTAATAAATCGATGGTCAATGGAAAAGGTACATAAAAACCTTAAATTGGACTGGGGTCTATTCTGGGCTAGATTTATATTTTGTTCTCCGTCCCGTAGGCCATCGTCAGAATGGAGCTGCAATTCTGTGTTTAATATGGGGCTAAAATGCCCTGTGTTCCTTTTCTGTACCACTTCCTCCATAATCCCCACCACCATCTTGCGCGGATAACCTCTATTATAAAACATACTTGAGAGATTTTCACATTCAACCAGAAAATCCTCATTCTCAGAAACCATCCTAGCCGCCCGCACCATTTGCCCTTTTACTACGGCTTTCTTTTGATGGTGCGGGTGACAGCTAGAGTAGTGAAGGAAACCGTTAGAATATGTGGGTTTCCTGTAAATAGTGCTTTTAAATCTCAAATTGTGCTCGTCTTTGTGTAACGAAATGTCCAAGAAATTAATACTGGAATGATGGAATTCGTAGGTAAATTCTAAAAAGTTTGTCAAATTGGAGATGGAAGCAATGAAAGAAGGAATGTCTTCAGAAAGCCCTTGCCATAAAAAGAACATGTCGTCCTGGTACCTGGTGTACCAGGCGACATGCCTTTTGAAATTGGAATCATGGAACAAGAGGGACTTCTCCCATTGTGCCATAACACAATTGGCATAAGCCCCTCCACAAGGCGAGCCCATCGCCACACCAGATGTCTGTAAATACGTGCACCCTTCAAACTTAAAAAAATTGTGAATAAGAATTTGCTCGAGAAGTGTCTCTACTGTACAAATAGTGATATTGTTAACCTTTCTATCAAAAAGGAACTCCCTGATCCACTCTAAGCCTATATTGTGGGGAATAACCGTGTACAGATCTTTTACATCCACTGTGAGGAGAACAAATTCAGAATTGAATGGAATTTTATTAATTTCCCTCAAAAAACTCCAAGAGTCCTTGCAAATGTGCTTTTCGCTAGCTATTAATGGTTTAAGTACATTGTCTACATATTTAGCTGCAGCACTTAAAATGGACCCTCTTCCGTCAATTATAGGCCTAAAAGGTGGATCCGACACTGATTTGTGGATTTTAGGCACCCCAAACAAGAATGGTAACTTGGGTGATAAAATAGTTAAGTACGTGTGTAAATCAGTATCAATGGAATTTTCTAATAGTAAATCATCCAAAATACCTTTAACTTTACTATATGCTGTGTTAATTTCGTTGATACTGACTTCCTGATATGGTCCTGATGCTAAATGCATTAACATTTTGTTGACATAAACATATTGGTCCATGAAAACAAGTCCGTTCCCCTTATCAGGTTTCATGACCCTGATGTTACAATCTTTTAGGATCTTGATAAGATCCCTTTGCTGTGTTGAAATGTTAAATTTACCCCTAGTATTGTTGTTTTGCTTCGATGCCAAGTGTCTCAGGTCCAACTCACAGGCCATTTCAAAAACTTTAAGCCTGTCTATGAGTGGTGGGTTAAACACACTAGCTATCCTAAAATTGTTAAGAAGGGTGGGCATGTCACCTAAGGTGGCTCTCAGGTTTAACTTACGTACAAATAATTTAACGTCTATTATTGTTTTCACTAAATCAAAATGTGTGTCAGGAACAAAAGTCAATCCTTTGGAGAAGAAATTACAGATGCTTTGATCAATTTCAAAGGAGGTAAAGTTGTATATTTTAAAATCTCCTTCTGTACTTTGTACAATATGTAATGTATTAGAACGTTGCACTATCTCCGCATTTGGTTCCGTTTGTTCCTCGGAACGTTCTGATTGGTATTGGACCTCAAGTTTCTCTGGTGAGGGTTCTGTCCTTGCCGAAAACCCTGAGCGTTTTGAACCTCATTGGAGTGTATTTGTCTATTGTTGTTTTCGACTTCCTCGTGATCATTATTGTCATTAGATTGAACATAATTGTTGAAACCTTGGTCCTCTAACATATCCTGATGAAAATCACCATGAAGTGATTGTGAGGATGCACTAACAGGGGGTGGGGGCTCAACATGACTGACATGATTACCTCTTTCAATTATATTGTTGTTTCCCTTGATGCCATATTTTGTTTGAGTGACCAATGGTGGATTAGGATAAGCTGTAAGATTGGCATATTGAAATAGGTCTCTCTTGATTTTCTTTTGTTTGTTAATTAACAGTTTATCCATGGTAGCTTCTATGCTTGAAAAGATTCTTGTATAGTCATACCTATATCTAGGAAAATCCTGGTTTTCCTTGATGTCCAACTCTAATTTCTCTAAATCAAGCTGGTACTCGTGGATTTGGTCTAAATAATGTGCTATAAGCACTTGCATGAAGTCAAACCCCTGTTGATCGAACAAATCTAATAATTTACTGTAAAAATTAGAACCCTTGATTAATCCTACTGGAAACCTCCATTGCCGTAGCCCTTTTGGAACGATCTTTTTAGCTAAGCATTCCTCCAAATAGGCTACTTCCAATTGGAGTTTTTTACATTTGAACAACTTGTAATCGAATTCGTTAATAAAAGTTGTGATATCGCTGTGATTACCTTCAGATGGCTGCTGCACTTCTGCAACGCTAGTGCTGCTGTTAGCAAAAAAGTTTTTTCTCTGTAAAAAGTTGCTGATCGAAGGAGTAAGTTGCCGTCCAAGCTGTACTGTCCCTTCAGCTTGAACGCCCCTCTCAGAGGATGGCTCCACTTGTCTTTGCCCTGCCGGTATACTGTAAGATTTTGAAGAAATGTTGGAAGGTTGTAAAGGAATGTTACCAGCCTGGACAGTCCTAGCCGGGTTAGTCCCGACTGCGATAGGTTCAACTGGAAGGGAGGAAGCATCCAATAAAACATTCTGCCCTTCTGTGCGTTGTTCTCGTGATGTAGCTGCATTGGTTTTATTGAATGCATTGTCAAAATGATCAAACCGCTGTGTTAGCCGATCAATCCGGCCCATGATTAGTTGGATGAGGGTGGTTAAATTGCCGTCAGCGTTCGCCTCCACGACTTCATTAGGTGGAATGTTGATCCAGTGCGCACAGTAGAAGTAGCCACTGTCATGCAAAATGTCGCTGTTTTTTTTTCAGTTTTAGATGCAAAAAGTTCATTTTGGCACATTTCACTTGATCACAAATCTTCAGTGTTAACCACTTTCAGTACACCATTTGGTAGATACAGATTTTTGAAAATGACATTTGGGATAAATTCTGCCAGTTAAGTATTTCAACGTGCAATGAAACAAATTTTTTTCAGGTTATTCATGTGCTATTTTAGTAGGCGATATTATTGTAGGGGGCAAGGGTGAATCGAACATGATAGAAACCTCAAGAATGTTCTAGACTGTGCTCGTGAAGTAAATATTAAGCTGAATCTTCAGAAATGTAAATTCAAACTGAAGTTACTTATGTGGGTCATTTGTTTACCAGTTCTGGCTTACAACCAGATCCGTCTAAACAAGCAGCAATTCTTGAGAGGCCAGTTCCAGAAAATGTCACATCTTTACAACGTTTTCTTGGTATGGTCAACTATTTAGGAAAGTTCATCCCAGAACTGAGTGAGCTTTCAGCACCATTATGTGACTTGATTCGCAAAAATGTAAACTATTCCTGGTTGGAACAACACCAAAAAGCATTTGATGTTCTGAAACAGAAAATTGCAAGTCCACCCACACTGAGATATTATGATGATTACAAACTTGTTAACTTACGTGCGATGCTTCAATGTATGGTCTTGGTGCAGCATGTCTTTAAGAAGGTATACCAGTCGCCTATGCATCTAGAACTTTAACCCAAACTGAAATGCAGTGTGCACAAATTGAAAAAGAGCTTTTGGCAGTAGTATTCCCATGTTCAAAGTTATATGATTATGTTTATGGCAAATCTGTTCTAATAGAAACTGATCACCAACTGCTGATGACAGTTCTAAAAAAGCCAGTACATAACGCATGATGTTAAAATTGCAAAAGTACAATTTTAATATTTTCTATACAAAAGGAAAATTTCTGTACCTTGCTGATGCTTTGTCAAGAGCACCCAGACAAACAAACAGCAAAATATGATAAGAAAGCAAACTTTGAAGTCATGGAAGTCCAACATTTTTCCTCATCACGTCTTGATGAACTTAGAAATCATACAGTTTCAGACCTAGTTCTCCAGAAGCTGAAGCATGTTATCAGTCAGGGATGGCCAGCATGACAAACTAGTGTATCACTTGACCTACTGAAATGTTTTCCCTACAGAGATGAGCTCATGATGGAAGATGGAATCATCATGAAAGGTCCTAAAGTGGTAATTCCTACAGCATTACAACAGGAATATATCACCATTTTATATTGTGGTCACTCTGGTACTGATTCAAACAAAAGAAGGGCAAGAGGCATAGTTGGCCTTGTATGTCAAAAGATGTAGAGAAGGAAACTCTAGCATGCCCCATTTGCAACAGTACTAAACTGCACTAACAAGAACCACTTCAGCTATACCATATTCCTGAACAACTATGGTCGACAGTTACTACTGATATTTTCGAATGGAATGGTCAACATTACTTATTCGGATTGGTTTGAAATTGACCTTCTACTTAACTTAACATCCAACACTGTCATTACGAAATTGAAGAGACATTTTTCCATTCGTGGTAGTCGCCACACAGTCCTCTCTGACAATGGTGCATAGTTTACAAGTCAGCCGTTCAAGAATTTTGCTTAGTCGTGGGACTTTGCCCATGTTACTAGTAGTCCTGAGTATCTATAGTCCAATGGATTAGCTGAACGTGCAGTTCAAAGTGCAAAGTAAGTCCAGGAGAGATAGTACCGATATTTTTCTTAACCTACATAATCTCAGAAACATTCTTTTAGGTAATTTGCTTGGTTCACCTGCTCAGAGATTGATGTCCAGACAGACTAGAACAACTCTTCTGATCAGTAAACAATTATTCATTCCAATCCAAAGAACAACAGAATGGTCAAGACTCAACTTTTTAAAAGAATACCAGCCACAAAAGTTGTACTGCGATAATTTCAGCAAACCCCCGCAGACCATTAAGACAAGGTGAGATTGTGAGAATACAAACATCTAAAGGATATGACCGAGTGGGAATTGTCAGAAATATTTGTGATCTTACATCATACAATCTGACAGAATGGATTTCAGAAGGAATCGAAGACGCATACTACCAGTCTCCAAACCAGTGATGCAGCAGATTGCTTGTGCCAGAGATTCTAATTCTCAGAGTGACAGAATGTCATGGAGGGTAGATTAGATAGCTTGCGGTTCAGGTCTTCCAGTCTCCCTTCTGACTCCTGCAGTCATTTACCATAAATGCTGCAGTCCTGGTGTGGGAATGGGTTTCAAAAAATGAAAAGTACAAGGTCCATGCGATACTATAGTCAGACAGAAGCACATGAATGTCAGAGAGATGCTGGCAGTTGTCAGTGTTTTGATGGCCTTGAATGATGTCTAGTCCCCAAGACCTCTGCTTGTGTACATAGTACCACATTAATGTTGTACATAACCAAGTAACCAAGCAAGGGGCTACCAGGTCGTACTCTGCTTGAGACTTGCTGTGATAGCTTGGGAGATAGCAACTTGGTTCATTTTGAGGCTCCATATATTCCATCGAAACAAAACTTCATTGCACACAACCTCAGCAGGAACAGGACAGACCCCCTACATATGGAAACTTTTTCCAGGGGTTCTTCCAAGCATTGAGACAATGGGGATCACCTTAAAAAGATCTGTTTACATTCCTTCAGAACAGGCGACTAAAGAAGTTTTGCTCCAGGATTCGTTCCAATCAGGCCTGGAAGACAAAAATGCTTTCTCATTCACATGGAAGGTTATGTTTCTGTATGCTTTTCTACCCTTTCCACTACTATTCAGGATTCTTTTAAAGATCCAAAAGGACTCGCCAAAGGCAGTGGTGGTGACTGCCTTTTGCTCAAGGCAACAGTGGTTGTCCCTACTTTTCAGTTTGGCCAAGGGCAGTTGTCACAGGCTTCCTCACAGACTGGACATACTTACACAAAATAGGGAGCTTGATAAACCCCAGTCTAGCAATTCTTCAACTAACTGATTGGATGATAGAATTTTGATACTTTTTAGGCACCTTTTTTCTGAGGATGTGTGGCAGGTACTAAAGGAGATGAGAAATCATGCTGGGAGATAGTATATGGGCAAGTGGAAAAGATTTTCTAGTTGTTGCCAGTCAAAGAACTAGGATCCTCTTCAGGCCCGACTGCCTCTAGCTCTTGATTAGTTGTGTGGGTCACTGTTCAATGTCCTTATGTATTTGTCTATCAGCGTACATTTGTAAATCATTTCTGCTTGTCTGTCTTTTGACCCCCCCCCCCTTTCTAATGAGGCTCATGTCCAACAGTTTTTGAAAGGGGTGTTACATTCTTGTCAACCTAGAAAGCAAGTGACTTTTCCTTAGGAACTGAACTTTGTGCTTGAGAAGCTTACACTGCCTCCATTTGAACCAGCTCTGAGGCTAAATTGAAGTTCTTGTTTTACTCATTGCTGTGACATCTGCTAGGAGAGGATCTGAGTTGTGCACTCTTACGGTGAGTCAAACCTACCTTATTTTTCACAGGGACGGGGTTTCTTTGAGAGCATTAACTACCTTTATGCCTAAACTGGTCTCAGCGTTTACTTTAAGTCAGATTATTAGTCTCCCAGTTTTCGTTTCTGAACCTAAGAACAAGGGAAAGAGGATCCTTCATACTCTGTGTCCACAGGCAGCTCAGGTACTGCCTAGATAAAAGTCAAACCTTCAGGAAAGCTGATCATATTTTGTCTGCTGTGAAGATAAAAGGAAAGGACAACTAGTTTCAAAACAGACCATTTATAGGTGGTTGTCTCATGCTATTGCCGTTTGTTATACTTGCCATAATAAGTCATTTCCATGCACTGTTACAGCCGTTTCCACCATGGTTTGGCTTCTTCTGTGACTTCTGGAAAGGTGTGGACTCAGAAGTAACATGATCATCTGTACACACTTTCACAAAGCACTACAAACTGGATTCCTTTCCCAAGTCCAGAACAGGCTTTACTAGAATCATTGTCCAGGGGCTGCTTGGCCTCCTCACTGTTTTCCTTTCTTCCCTAAACCATTGCAGTCTACCCGTGTAGCTTTGCATACTGCAACAGTGATCTGTGTTTGAACATAGTGTGATTGTGTAAGTGAAACTTACCATAACAGTACGTGCTCTAATAGATTACTTTTGCTGCAGCCTCCCCTTCTTCCACCCCTCATTTCTTGTTGGGTCATTTTGTGGCATTATCAGGATGTGGAGTTTTCCACACTGTTTCTGTAGATAGTCACTGTTTTTTTCAGGCTGTTGCCTCCCTCCTGGACAAAAAAAATGCTCTGAAGCTTTTCATACTCTAACTCTGCTTTTATGGAGCTCTGATTGAGCCCCCCTGATAGTTGGAAGGCATAGTTTTGTGAAGCTGTCCGGTTGCAGTGGGATAAGACCCATATAATTTAGGCTACTGCAACAGTGATCTATTAGAACATCAACTGTTATATAAGATTTAGTTACACAGCCATACTTTCTTTCAGCCTGTGTATAAACAGGACATGTATTTAACAGTTTTGCTTTAATCACATCAACTGTCTATTTCTAGGTTTTCTTGATATAGAACTCTCAGTAAAATCTTTAAATAGTTTTTCTTTAATAACACTCAGCAATCTTTTTATAAGGAATTCTGTAAGATTACCAGAACTTTGTCAGTCTAATCTTAGAAATTTGAGTGTCTGTGGTCTTCATATTCCTTTCCTTCACAAAGCCTTGTGTTTTATTGTAAGTAAGCCTACAAGAATGGCTAAAATAGCTTTAGCTTTCTTCCAGTTATTGATTCAAAAGGCCGTTAACCTTCTCATCCACAGACTACACCAAATGTACATTTTGTTACCACTATCTATTCAATGACCTCTTCCGTGAGTTAATAGCTGAAATATTTTACTGAAAAGTAGCCCAGGTAAAATGTCACATATTTTGATTAATGGTGTTTAACTTTGGCATCCATCCGCTGTATTATCAGAGATGGGCTACAGATAGTAACTTAGTGTTCAATATTCTATGATTTTTCTTTTGTTACCATCAGCAAAAGCCAGGATGCGCATTTTAGTTGCATTTATGATTTTCAACTTCTTTTATCAATTTCGCCAATGAATGAATAAATATTATTCTGTCCCTAATTTTGGCAGTGGATGTAGCACAGTGTTATCTGTATATGCTACATTACTGTATGCAAGAATCTCATACCTGGAGTCCTATTGTGTGGTTTTAAATCTATCTAAGTGGGATTCCCATAGATACAGAAGAGTATTGGAGGTGACAGACAACTTTGACTTCTTTGCTGTTTTACAGTTTGTTTCCCATCTACTCTTCACCTTAGTTTGTACTGATGGCAGAAATTAAATGGATTAACTGCATTATTCATACTCCTGCCCTTCTTTTGTGTGTAGTGGCATTCTGTGAATAGCAGCACTGCCTGGATATGCAGATATAGTCAGCATATGTGATTCACACCGAGTATGATAACAGAGGCATTTTGGTAAACACACCTTGGCAAAAGCATAACATGCTTAAGGCATAAGCTTTAGGAGGAGAGTTACTACAAGGCTAAGGCTCTTAGACGTTGGCATCTTGCTCCGATTCATGAAATAAACATAAAAGGGCCTCATTTACATGCAGATCATGTAAAGGACCCTGTACTTAAGTAATGTGTAACAGCGTGACGGATAAATGTATTTACGAGGCGTAATCAATATTACTATGAAATGGCTCAAGTGAGGTAAGGATAATTCATTTTTGGTGTCCTTTGAGTGCTTGTGCATACATGGACAAACTAAGGAAGGGATTGTGGCGGAAATATTTCATTTTGGTGTAATTTGAGTGTGCATACATGGACAAACTACTGAAGAGATCGCTTGTGAAAATATTTCATTTTGATGTCATCTGAGTGCTTGTGCATACATGAACAAACTACTGAAGGGATTGCTGGGGGCAATATTTTGTTTTGGTGTCATTGAAGGTGCGTGTGCATACATGGATAAACTACTGAAGGGTTTCCTGGGGGAAGTAATTAATTTTTTATCATTTAAATGCTTGTACGTACATGCTTCATGGATTGCAAAGTAGGTACAAGATGCAGCAATGCTTAATAAAAGGGACGTGTGCACGTGAGTATTTGACTATAACTCACGATCAAATCATTAGCATATGCCACTTTACATAATTTCTCATTTACATATCATTATAATTAATTTGCTTAAACTAAAGTTGAGGCCAGTGTGCATAAATGTAAATGGCCTTTATGACTTGCATCCTAGGTACACTCACTTGGGGACTTCCCAGATACATGTACCATGTTTGTGCAAGGACTATGAATACTGGCCTAAATCTAAATGGAAAACCTTGTTTTAACATCATACTCCACATTTATTCTTCTTTTTACTTTGTGGAGTAAAATCTCTGCATAGTACTAGTACCTTGCACTTCTTAAAAATAGCATATTTTTTACTGTGACGAATCAACACAGAAGAAGCTAGGGAAGGAAGTCCTTTGAAATCCCGTATTAATATCTTTTGAGAAGTCCCATTCTTTTGACTTGATTTGTCAATATATTCTATATGATGTACTCAAATATCTTAAGAGTCTAACAGCATAACTGGTTTTGTAATTATTAACCACAGTGTCGTCTCCTGTTTCGTATACTGAGACCAATGCTAGATCATACCAAGTTGCAAAGAATTTTTTCAGCCATCCACAAATTGAGCCATACTTTGAAAACAGTTAGCCAGGTATTATGTTGTTCTGGTGGGATCTTATTGTGACCAGGAGTGTTGATATTTGGCAATGGTTGTGCTCAGCTCTTCCTCAGTAATCAATAGCCAGTTGCCTAAATTATGCCAAAGGGTGTCTCCACCCAAATTTCTCATCTGTCAAGCTTCTCATCTGCTTGCATTCACTGTCATAACAGCTGCTGTTTTTATTATTGGCATTAACCCTGCCCGTTAAAGTGGCTAAAACAAAAATTTCTTTCTGTTTTACTAAACTTTCTTAGTGTCTAGTCTTTGTACAGATTACTACTTGGCAGTTCATTCAGACGCAGTTCGCAATTACTATTTGCACTTTTTAGGAGAAGTTAAACTCTCTTTGTATCACAGTTAACTTATGTACAAGGTAAGAGTGCTCATTTATATTTGTGTGGACTGCATATAAATTTATTTTTTTCATATATTCAATTCTTTCATGGACATGGGGCACAAAGGCATATGGTCACTTTCAGTTTTGCTTATGACCCCAAGAACAAACCATTTTCTTTAGCCTCCATTATGGAGAACCAGATCTAGTATAGGTTTTGATTTCCTTGATTAGTATGTGTATTTGTCTACCCATTCACTGGGAAAACTGTTGAAAGTTGAGTAGTATTTGGTAGGTTTCTTCCCTCTTTCATTTAATAGGGAATCATATAATGTTCATCATTGAGTCTGCATGTCCTCCCCGCGGTGTAGTGGCATTCGAAAGACATGCGTAAATGGGCGTGCCTTCGTTGAAGGTTGGGTGTCGAGCTGGCACCTCGGCACCGTAAAAATCTACTGCCAATCATTAGCGGTCCGGAGTTCCGCTGTGGTGACCCCTAACTGGGAAAAGCCGAAAGAAGAAGAACATTGGATCACTAAAGCAGTAGCTGTAGTTTTTATGGGTTATGTACTGCACAAGATAAAACAACTGGCTATCTCCAGAAGCCCAAGGGCATTTTCCATGTTCCCAGACCTTGGACAGCTTGAGCAGAGCCATAGAAAATGAACAGTCTGGGTACAAAGCCCTTCAAAGCTTTTCTGCTATTGAAGATGGCTCCTCTTGTGGACTTTTTTAGGATTGACTGACATTTGGCATTTCTCCGTAGCTGGGCAGATAAGTTCCATTTTTGGGGGGGGGGGGTTCACATTTATTTTATGATAGAAGCATTACTTTTTTGACTTTATTTTATGCAAGTAATTTTACGTTAATTGGACTGTCACATGTTTTCAGCCTGTGAAAGTCTGTGGTTCTTCTTTGTACTTTAGTGTAAAACATGTAAAAGGTGTAGTCTAAATATTTTTTTTTTGTTAGTGAAAACTTTTATTAAATGTCTATTCTTTGTACAGATTACTAGCGGGCAATTCATTCAGACACATTTCACAATTACTATTTGCCATTGCTCCACACCTCCTACCTTTAATGTCTAGCATCTTCTCCCTTACCCCCACTATTACCCTAACTTATTACTCACTTGCTGCCAGTTGTTGTACATGCCTTTATATAATTCCTACACCAAACGTTATTGTTACTTAACATCTGAAAGACAATTTCCCTTTTATTTCTACTTCTACAAGTTTTCTTTTTTTCTAATTCTACACCTATGCAAGCCCTATTTCTTCCTCTCAAAATGTTTGTTATTCAGTTGTGTTCTGTATGTTTTTTCTGTATGTATGTATGCATTGCATAATCATGTGTGTACTGAACTTCTTAAGTCAAATTGCCTGTAAAATTGTGTTCTCTTTTTTTAATTTATATACTCTTTTGTATGTACCTATGTATGAATTCACAGTTTTATGTTGCTTTAAACGCTGAAGTTAACTTGCCTGTACAATTTATTTAATTGTTCAAGATTGTTACATGTACTGGAGCTTTTCTCCCCAGGCCTCCACTGAAAATGGACTTTCATGGGCCAGTGGACTATCCCAGTAATCAAATGCCAGTAAATAAAGTAGATGTGTTTAAGGGCTGGGGTAAGTGTATGTTGTATTTGTCATGGTGTTTTATGTTGAAAACACTACTTTTTTATACTTTCCTCTTTTTTATTGACTGCTTCAGCTGCCAGTGATACCCAGACTTCAGGCCTCACTGTCAGCTTTACCATGGAAAAACCTCCTGGTTACTCGGTCCTTCTTCCTCCAGGCACAAAAAAGAATGTTTGCCGAGAGCCTTTGCACTTTCAACAGATTACAAATTTACCTCAGCAATAGCTGGGTGACTCTGCAATGGCCATTTTTGTTTCTTGGATCACTCTTCTTCCTTCATTTCTTCTGGTGTAGTCCCGTCAGCAACCCTTCTTCCTTCATTTCTTCTGGTGTAGTCCCGGCAGCAACCCTTCTTCCTTCATTTCTTCTGGTGTAGTCCCGTCAGCAACCATAGACCAGGAGTTATATTCTCTTTGTGGCTGTCGGGATGTCCATACTGGGCACGGGGAACCATTTTTTTTTTTTTCAACACCTTCACTATATTATCACTTAAGACATAGGCACATGATACATTAATATAAAAGAAAACAAACAGCATTAACATTTTATTTCCATTTACATACATTAAATGTGTTTTCTTTTTTTTTTATACTCACTGCCATTCAGTCCAACATTACATAAGTTGCTCAATTCCTGCCTTCCCTTAAACCTCACGCTTTCTCCTGAGCATTAGTTTGGGTGTATTGTTCCCACAAATTCCATTTATTTGTATGTAATTTGCCCCTTCCCTTTTCTAAAACTCCCACTTCCAGTTCTTTTATCCCTTTTACAAAATTCACCACTTCAAATATATTTGATTTCCTTTTTTTTTTTTTTTTTTTTTTTTTTTTTGGCAGCCTGTGGAATTAAACTTAACAAGACCTTACCATGTCTAGGCAATTCAGATCCTGTGCCCCAGGGAGTGTAAATACTTCCATTGCCCTACTCATAAAATCCCAGCTTACTCTGTTGAGTGCATTCTGTGCATCAAGGCCCACCAACAACAGCAGTATTTTCTTACATTCTGCTTCCCTCTGGATTATTATTTTTTATGAATGTTGTGAAATGTTTGCCTCTCTTCCACAAAACCACACTGATACTTATCTATCAGTTTTGGCAACACCCTTGCCAGTCTTGTATGTATTATAGACGCAGACATTTTATAATCATGGTTTAAAATTGAAATGTGTCTATATGAAGCTGGGTTTGATGAGACTTGAACAGCTTTGGGTAATGTAGCCACTATAGCTTTCCTCCAAGCTGCTGGCACTTCCCTTCCATTTAAAATACTTTTAAACAAAATCTTACAGATTTATCACTTTCTTCCCTCCTAACTTGTAGACCTGCACAGGAATACCAGTCTGATCCTGGTGACTTCTGTACAGATTGATTATGCATTACCATTTTTATCTCATCTCCTCCTGTCTTAACTATTAGTTGATTAGCCTCATCTTCCCCTAACCTTGGCATAAGTAAGTCTTCCATAAATATTTCCATTTCTCTTCTTTTGATTTCTATATACCTCTGCTTTATACATATTTTCATTAAATTTCTCTTTAGCACTCTGCAGTTGCTCCTCCTCTTGATGTGTGAGATTTTCCTTATTCTGCAAAACGTTAACCTTTGTCAGCCCTCTAAGTAATTCCTATTACTTCTTAACTATATCACTTTTCTCCTTTACTTCTATCCTGTTTTTAAACTCCCAATTTTATTGTATCCCACTTACTAGCTATCCTTTCTAAAGAAACTTCTATCTTGCCTAATAACCAGGGCCGGTGTTAGCATTTTAGGGGCCCCCAGCAGATGTTAAGTTTGGGGCCCCCTAGGCACTTCCAGTCTATGTACCACCGTGTCACTGCCACCCTTCCTAAGCAACCTTTTAGTTCATGCGGCAAACGTTTAGGAGTAGTATGCACATGACATTTAGCTACAATATTCTTACATTATAAGACTTGTGTACTACACTGTGTTGGCCCATCTCACAAAAAGGGACATTTACAGTCCTTGGCATTTAGTTGTAGCAATGATATATTGCAGCAACTCTATGTACAGGTCTGGACTTAGGTGAAATGGTGCCCTAGGCCTACTGTTTCAGACCTCCCCCATGCACACAATAGCCTCCAGTCTTCCCCATTCCCCCTCCCCATCTTGGGCTCCCCATACCATGCACATTACTTTTTTCTTCCTTTTCTCACATTTTGCCTTACTTTTCAACATTTTCAAGAAGCTATAACTTTCTACATGCTCTGAAGTGCATTTTAAAGTTTTTTTTTCTTTTTACACACCTTTTCATCCAATAATGGCTTGAACAGAAATTATGATTAAGTAAAGAAATTGTGTTGCTGTTCAGCTTTAGTTTTATTGCATCCTTTCAACATACATTTTCTGAGCAAAGACAGTACCGTAATAACCATTTAGGAAATAAGAAAAGAATTTCAGTTTTATGGGGGTTTTTTTTCTTTCAAGGAAGTCATAAGTTGTACCCAAGGCAAAGATTACAAAACAGTAGCTCACAATAAACTAACAACCCTTTGTTGTCTGGATACTCAGGTCCTATCTGGGAACTGCCTGCCTCCCAACCCACCCCCCCAAAATGACTGCTTATGCATCCCTCTGATGTTAAACTGGGATGAAGGCAGAGGTTCAAATGGACACAGCCATGTATTTCAAGGAACTGCTGATATACATATACATAGATGTGGTTCATAGGTTAGTACTAGGTTAACTGCCCTTGTGAGCTATTGGAAGCCTAGCCAATTATCCCTTGTGAGACTCAAACCCTGCACCTTGTGTTTGTAAGGCAAACACCTTAACCATTAGGCCATCCTCCCAACCCCAATAAATTCCCACTGCCAGTCTCAAACCCAGGACCTTGGTAACATTAGTCTGTATGACCTACCACTAAGCCATGACTGCCATATAGTAGGTCTCCTCACTCTTTAACCCAAACTGTCAAAGGCAGCTACCTGTATATGACCCAAGTGTGATTGTGAGAGTGAAAAATAATGATTATAGTAACGTATTCTACTTTGTTGTTCCTAGACAAGCTATAGTAATCATCTTTGGACACCTCTGAGGTATGTGAGAAAAGTAAAAAAAACAATGACCACGCTGTCCTCAGCCCAAGCACAAGTTTTAATGACCTCGTGTGCACACCTTTGAGATCTGACTGTGAGGAATAACACCACAATCCTGCCAACTCCCCCCCCCCCCACCCCATATAACCTAAAGCAACTTTCTGTACACACACGACCGAATGGGGCTGGTTATAGAATGGGTGCAGTTGAGAGCAGAGGCCATTATCCACTTTATCCTAGCAGGGTCATATCACAGCTCTGCTCAGGTTAAAGAGCATAATCAGAAAAACAAAAATGTATTTTTTTTCACCTTATTTTTCCTCAAACAACACTGTTTGTGGGATCCTCACACAGTCAAGAATGATTGAGAGCCCTCTGTATCCATTTATACAGTCTGGGGAGTAGGGATCCCCCAGAGTCTTAGAAGATCTAAGTGTCTGAATGTTCTGGGATACATTTTATGACTTACTTTTGAAGTATGATTTCTTGTTAGTAACAGTTTTTACTGACACTCAGAAGAATAATGTATGCGTCCTGGCATTATTGCGTGTGCGCACAGATAAAACTCACTAACATTTTCACAAACACACACACACATTATATATTATTTCAGGAATACAATGTGCAACACTGGTACCAGCACACCAGATCAGTGACTGCTGTTAAGCAGTCGTCAAAGAGCAGCAGGGATGGGTCACTTTTATTTACCTTAGTGAGGAGTAATGCAAACCTGTCACTGTCCCTGATTTCACAGACCTTCCCTGATTTTGCACATAATTTTGTTGTCCTTTGTAAGAAGTTTGATTTGCTTGCATATCATTCGGGATTACAGACTGTCAATAAATCCAGACATTAGAGTTTTACACTTATTGTCCAAAAAGAAAAACATGCTGATACAAAAGGTGTTATTCTATTATCTTTTTCATTGAATCAGAGTAATATTTAAAATGTGTTCCTGATTTTGAGCCTTTATTCTCCTATTATTGGTATTGCGCTGGAGTCTTCAGTGAAGAAGTTGAGAATTACAGTATCTGGTATTCTGCAAGTATTTATAAAACTCCCTAAAAGAGAGAACCATCTCTGAAGATGAGTAGTATTCGCTCTTCTTAAAATCCAAGGTATGCATGGACACTGGTTACACTGGGCTGCTGATCTCTCTAGTGCTTACCTTGCTTATGTTCATTATCAGCTTTATCCTAACAGGGTCAGAGCATAGCTTGTTCAGGTTAAACAGAATAATCATGAAATTGATAAATTTTTCTCCTCGTTTTCCCCAACCAGCAGCAGCTTTTGTGGGGCCCTCACACAGTGAAATATGATTAAGGGGGGCCCCCTTGCAGCCACATGTATTTGCAGGTACCTAAAGAAGGCTATGTTTTTAGTTTTAATGCAGCGAATGTCCACCAGCAGGGTTTAACTAAGCCATGGACACTGTGTTAGTGGTAAAATATTTAATGGAATTGTGAAAGCCCTTGCTTGATAAAACACTATTACTATAAGCAAAGATATTTTTTTAATTTTAAAGGCAATATAAATAAGCATTATTACTCACCCTGGTTTAAGTATACAAGGTTGATGTTCTAGCTTTTATTGATTTGACAGACATGTTATAAAATATCAAGGTAAGATAACTTGCTGTGGTTGGGGGCTCCCCCAGGAAAAAAAGGCCCCCAGCGACTGCAGGGTTCACTGGTGCCTAAAGCCGGCTATGCTAATAACTCCCAAATTATTTTCACTACTCCCTCCATAAATTTCTCTCTTTTAAATGGGTAGGTGGAAAAACACCAGTGTCTCATTTTTACTTCCTCATCCTGCATTTTTTTATTTTGGTCTTTATCGGTGCATGACCTGAAGTAGTTAATCAGATGTGTGTCGAAGCTTTCAGTTAAATACACATCATCATTATCTTTCGGCTGTTCTCATTAGGGGTCGCCACAGTGGATCATCTGTTTCCATTTCTTCCTGTCCTCTGCATCTTGCTCTGTCCACCTGCATGTCCTCTCTCACCACATCCATGAACCTTATCTTAGGCCTTCCTCTTTTCCTGTTACCTGGTAGCTTCATCCTTAGCATCTTTTGCCCAATATACTCAGCACCCCTCCTCAGCACATGTCCAAACCAACGTAATCTTGCCTCTCTAGCTTTGTCTCCAAACTTTCTAACCTGGGCTGACCCTCTAATATACTTATTCCTAATCCTGTCCATCCTCGTCACACCCAGTGCAAATCTTAACATCTTTAACTCTGCCACATCCAGCTCTAACTCCTGCCTTTTTGTCAATGCCACTGTCTCCAACCATATAACATAGCTGGTGTCACTACCCTCTTGTAGACCGTTCCTGTGAAATATAATTTCTATCCAGTCTTGTCAGTCTAGTTCAATTATTGTACCTTGGGGAATAATATGTAAATTCTGAATTTCTACTGAAAATTACTTGAGAAATCTACCTTCTTTTGATATATTGTCCCTTCTGTGCCCCCAGTGCATCCTCACTATTGCAAATCAAGTTCCAGTCCCCGCCTATAAGTAATATTCCCTGTTGAAAGCTGATTATTGCTCTCAAAATCTTCTTGTGTTTGGTCACTTTCAGTAGCATCGTTGTTTAACAACCACTTTCATTTTCCATTATATTCTTCATCTTATAGTTGCAAGCAGGGTTGCCACATTTCCAAAGGGACAGCTAGGGACAAAAATGGTCCTTCACACTAAGTGAAGACAAAAAAAAAAAAAAAAAACAGATCTTTTGTGCAGAATAGCAGGCAGTTCTGCATTAAACAGAAGTTGCTCCACTTTGCGATTTTTGATTGGCTCATATGCCAGTATATGATCTAATCAAAAATTGAACAGCAGAGCCTGTTTCACCGGGATTTTCAACAGGCAGTGCGGGACTAAGGATTGGGCTGCTGATCTCAGGGCAGTCCTGCTCACTTGGGACATCTGGCAACCCTGTTAAGTGATTTTGCAAAAAAAATTAATAGTGTGTTTGATTTTTTTCACTGTTTACTCAGTTTTTCTATAACCTCCTCCCCGACAAAATGATGTAATGGTAGGTATTTGGCAGTGATTTACATATGAATGCAGTGCATTATGGGTAACTAGAAACAACTTGGCAATTTGGAGGTGGAGACTCTAATGTACATTGTGGTTTGATTACTGCTAATCACTTAATTTTCCATGTGAGGTATTCCAGCCGTATGAACTGATTGACAAACTGACTTTCATTCCAATACAGTCGTTTATATATTAATTTTGGAATAAGGCTTTGTGGGTTTGATCTTTCATGATGTCATGGCAGACATTTTCATCTCTGAGAAAAAATCCAGGCAGCCTTCCTTATCAACAAAATAAAATGTGAAAAAATAAGGCACTTTCTCCACCAAAAACTGTATAACTTGATTATGTATGTAATATGACAGTTATATGCAACTTCAAAGGGTTGTTGTTTGGATTTGCTTCAGAACATGACCAATGCATTTTAAGCTCCATAATTAGAGTTTTTGATGGAATATAAATACATGCAAGTGTAATCTTCCTCCCTTGTCAATAGCCCTCTTACTAGCAAAAATATACCATTGCTGTCTTTTCCCCCTTTCTGTCACTCTTGTAGCCCCCTTTAGCAATCACTATTATTACTCCCCTTTTCTTTTTCTGCAATATTCTGTTGAATATCCATCCTGAAATCCTTTCTTTGTCAAAATCATGAGCTCATTTCTTTCCAAATGTGCCCTGCAGCAGTGCTGTTTGCTGTCTACATTTCTTAATCTTATTCAGTATTTTCCTTTAAGGCCATTTACATTCCATATCTGATGTTGTCTGTTTCATTCCTCCTTATGGTTGGGTTATGGATCAGACCCTCTGATCCAACTCAGCTGCATTTTTAAAGACTAGCATCCAAATCTCGAGCTCTTCCCACTTCCCATGATGCACTGTCCTCTGCCTAACTACCTCAGATCTCTCTTGCCGCCAGCAGTGACAGATGTGGTTTCTCGAGTATCGATCATTTTTCATGATATTGACTGTAGGATTTCTACATCTCAGATAAGTGCTCTTTTCCTTTTTCCTCCCATTCCATAGCAATGTTTTTTTTTTTTTTTTTTTTTTTTTGGCTTGTTTTTCTCTGGTGGTGGTGTTAAGAAAAAATAGTCTGTAGTCGCTCTGTTTTGTTTTAGCAGTTTTTGACTGGGTCTGTTATATAGTGATATAGTTCCCTTTGCTCTTATTGCTGTTTGGTGTTTGGGTTGTTTGTGGTGTGTTTTGCTGGATAAACCAGCTGGTTTTAAGAGGTGATCTGAATGTGGCCGGAAATTACTGCATTCTGATACATAAAATTTATGGGCCTATTGAATTGGCCCTGAGCATCTGCGGTCAGCTGGCTGTATCTCTGAGGGCTTCAACCGTAGGGCTAATATCAATCGCAAAAAATAAGCTAATCTTCAAGGGTCTCTTGCCTGCTTCTTCACCTTCCTCTCCAAGGTCTCTAACTCCCTCAAAGAGTGTGGCAGGGTCTTCTGACTCCAAGAAGTGCCTTCACAAGTCCTTGCGGGCGTCTTCGGAGCCACCCTTGGAAATTCCTGCATTCTGATGCACACAATTTGTGTCTATTGTCTTGGTCCTGAGCATCTGCAGTTGGCTTGCTCTGTCTGTCGGCTTCAACTCTAGGGATATCGCCAACCACAAAAATAAACTGATCCTCAAGGGCCACTTGCCTGATTCTTCAACTTCCTCTCCAGGTACTCAAACCCCCCACAAAGAGTGTGGCAGGGTCTTCTGACCACAATAAGCACCCTCAAAGTCCTCAAGGGCATCTTCAGAGCTGCCTCTAAAATTCTGAGACCTTCGGATCCAACAGGCTTAGATCTCAGACCGACTTTTGCACAGGTGGATCTGAAGCAGACTTCGGATCCGACCAGTACTTGCCTGATCGTCATTTCTCCTGAAGCTACTCCTTCCACCTTCTGATCCTAATACGGATCCGATAGCTTAGGCTCCCACACTGGTGCTGGGCAATGAGGTGGCTGCTTCCCCCGGACTGCAGATGCCCATCAGGCACTCCAGGCCTCAATCAGTGCTTTCTTCCAGGTCTTCTAGGAGCCTTTCAGATGTTGATGTTGACAGGATAATGAGGAAGATTAAGATTCAGATCCATTTGGGGCTTTTCTATGCTCTGGCCCCTCTCTAATCTACAAACGTCTCCCTCCAAACTCCGTCCCTTTCTCCGACCCATCCCTTGGTATCGGAGTCTCAGGATTGTAGCCAATTGAGAGAGCCGGAGTTAGGTATGAGGACCTACCATTTTTCTTACTCTGACTGTCACTCTGACTTCCTCTGCTCTGATGTTGTAGGATTGCAGTGGTCCTCAGATCGGGGATGTCTCTGTCTGATCCAGGGGGAGGGGTTTGGGTCCAACTATGTCAGAGCTGTCTTTTCCTCTTGGTGCTGGACAGTATAGATCTGATTCTACTTGTAAAACCATGGTCTTTCTTCTTCATTAGCCTCTGCTCCTGTGAAACTGGGAAGGAATTCAGTGGGTCCTTCAGCATTCCAAGTTGTGGAAAGGGCCTTCTCTTGTCATAAGGATCTGGTGTGTTTGAGCTATGCCCCTTCCCGCTGCTCACCACCCCCTTGGATCAGAGACTTGAGCCTGTTATGCCTGGCCAGAGTCAGTCCATCCAGACAAGCCTCCAAACTGTTCCCCTAGAAGGAGCTCCCTCTTCTGAACAGCCCATAAAGCAGATCCCTTCATAAGAGGATGTGCAAAAGGAAGCATATTGACTCTTCTTTGGAGTCCATCACTGAGGACATGCATTTTGATGAAGGGGAAGGATCCTCCAGGTCATCACTGGAGGATGTCTTCTTTGGGGACATTTTAGAGATCCTGAGGCAGAGAGGTGGTTGGTCGGCCCAGCTTCCTTCCTCAGAAGAGTCTATATGTTTTTGGAGGCTTTCTGGACGGTCCCATCTACATCTTGGGTGGCCCCCCCCAGTAGACGAGCTTGTGATTTGATGTCTTGCAGGGCCTAGAAGGAGCTGGACTCTATCAAACTGATTCCTGAACATCTGGACAAGTTTTTATTTCCCCTAAGGACAGACCATATTGTCCATCTGTCGAACAAGGAGTCCAGAGCAATGAACAGTTTTGGTAAGTGTGTTTACGCCTCAGCCACTTTCTCACAGAGAGAGTTAAACTACTTGGCACACTTTACTTGATTGCAGAGAGAACTGGTGAAGGAACTCTCAGATTCTCTGATGGAGATCATGTCGGCAGAGGACCTCAAGAAGGTCTCCTCCAACTGCCAACTCTTTCATCTTTGTCCAATTCTTCCATGAGGTTCATCTCCCACTGTATCTACTAAGGGTGCCTCACTGGCAGCCAGCCCAGGCATTGCTGTTAAAAGACATGCCTGGATGTGGCTTTGTGATTACGCAGAGCCCTTTAAGGTGTCCTTTGTCAGTGTCCCATTTGATGGGTCCTCTCTTTTTAGACCACATATCAAAGAGACCCTAACCCGCCATGAGCAAGAGGGAAAGACCTTGTTTGCTGTCGGGTTCACTCCTTCAACTCCTCAGCGCACCTTTTCTAGAAACCAGTGCAATGGAAGTAAAACCTGGTTTTGGAAATCTCAAGGGTATTCCCAGGATCAGCGTGGGCATCCCTCCTCTAGAGGCAGAAGAGGAGGTTTTAGTGCCAGACACTGTCCCAGGGCCAGACAGGGTCCACAGAATCAGGGCTTCAGGGAGCCTTTCTCTGTTAGCCCCTATCAGCATGCCTGAACTGCTGCTTGACTTCTCATCTCTGGAGGCAGTCGGGGGTCAGTTTTCTCTGCACCCTACCGCCTGGACTGATATAATGCAAAACAAATGGGTACTAAAGATTATATCCAGAGGTTATTGTATCCCTTTTTTCCTTTCTCCATCAGGAGGTCAAAGAGACCCTGCAATATTCCACCCAGTCAGAGGGAGTACGCAGTAGTAAAGATTCTAAACCTACTTGCAAAAAAGTCATCCAAGGGGTCCTGACCAAACAAAAAGGATTCAGAACTTACTCTCACTTCTTTTTAATGCCAAAGAAAACCGGGGACCTGAGATCCGTTTTGAATCTAAACAAATTGAATTTTCTCATAAAGAAGTCAAAGGTTCCAAATAGTTACGATCCAGTCCATTCTTCCGCTACTACAGAAGGACAATTGGATATGCTCGGTGGAGTTAAAGGATGCGTACTATCACATCAAAATAAACAGATGTTCCAGAAGTCATCTGCGCTTCCGGCTGGGAGCCATTTGCATCCAATTCAGAGCTGTGCCCTTTGGACTCACCACAGCCCCCAGGGTGTTTACCAAATGCATGGCAATAATCGCGGCTCACCTGAGACTGCAAGGATTTTGGGTGTTTCCATATCTGGATGACTGGCTCTTCTTTTCCCCAACCAGGCATCAACTACTGCAGGCCAGGGATTACTTCCTCAACCTTGCCAACCATCTGGGTATCACCATAAACCTGACAAAGTCAAACGCATCCCTGGTTCAGAGCTTAGAATGTATCAGAGCTTCCTTGGACACAGTGAACGAGATTGTAGCTCTACCCACTTATCATGTTCAGTCATTGTCGAAATCATATTCGAGCTGTCTTAAACCTGTCTTCCCCACCAGCAAGGTGGATACTTCAAGCTCTCACATCTATGGTGTTTTTTCCCTTAGTCTCTCTAGCAAGGTATTTTATGCTAGTGCTTCAGTGGACTCTGGCTGCTCAGTGGTCTGTTCTCTACCAACCTCTGTCTGCTCCTATCCTGTTGACTTTTGCAGAAAACACCTCCAGTGGTGGCTGCTGGCAGACCTTTCGTCCTTCCTTCTTCCACAGCCACTGTGACCATGGATGCTTCCCAATTGGGGTGGGGGGGAATTTCACGGGAAAGATGGTCCAAAGCACATGGTCACATGTAGAGACCAGGTTGCATATCAGTGCTCTGGAGATGAGAGCAGTCCTCCTCACATTACAAGCCTTTCAGAATGTTCTCCCTTTTAGAACTAGTGTGATTCACGCAGACATGTCAGCAGTGTGGTACATCAACAAACAAGGAAGAACCCCCTCTTACCCATTGTGCAGGGAGGCCATGAGGGTCTGGGAATGTCTTCAAACTGTTCTACTTGCAGCTCACATACTGGGGAGATCCAACATTCTGGTAGACAAGTTCAACAGGTCCAGTCAGTAGCGGACTTGATCTTCAGCCACTGGAGCCAACCCTGCTGTGACCTTTTTTCATCCCTCCAGAACAACAAGTGCAGCAACTACTTTGCTCTGATTCCCCCTCTGGGGCAGTCTCAGAGGGATACTCTGGCTCAAGATTGCCCCCCCCCTGGTCTCCCATACACTTATCCCCCTGTACCTTTGATCCCAACATTTCCACAGAAAGCAAAATGTCTAAAGACCTTGGTAATCCTCATTGCCCCCTACTGGCCTCTTTCCTCTTCCTCTGGTATCATCTGAAATGTCTTGCATGGATATTGAAACCCAAATAAGACTCCTTCAACCGATAGAGGGTTTTCACCCCAATCTGATATCCCTCAAACTGACCGCTTGGTTTCTCCACTTCCAGTGATTTGTTTCAAGGTCCATCCTTGCTTCCTGTTTGAGACATTATTCTAGCTTCCCAGAAACTGTCTACTAAGAAACTCTATAGCAGTTAAGGGAAGAAAGAGATTTGCCTTCTGGGCCAGTTAAGGGAAGAAAGAGATTTGCCTTCTGGGCCTCCAAAGAGAACATTGATCCCTTTTCAGCTCCTATATCAGCTGTCCTCCTCTTCCTTGCATCTCTTTTCAAACAAGGAGCCAGTTTCTCTGCTATCAAACACTAGGTGGCAGCCATCTCAAACTTCCATTCAGGTAATGTTTCTAGTTGTCCTGCAACCTCCAAACTGTGTAAGGCCATCTTGAAAAGAATCTTCCTTCTCAAGCCTCCAGTTATAGACCTTTCCCCATCATGGGATCTTACTGTGGTCTTACAAGGCTTAACTCAAAAACCTTTCAAACCAGCTAGTCTTTGTGACTTAGTTTCCTTCTTGGAAGACTGTCTTTCTTATTGCCATCACTTTAGCAAAGAGAATTTCTGAGATCCAGGCGCTGTCTTCTTAGCCTCCTTACATCATCTTCCATAAAGATAGAATGGCCCTTTGCACTAATCCATCTTTCATGTCCGAGGTAGCTACAGAATCCAACCTCCACCAGAACATACAACTGCCATTTTTCTTCCCAAATTTTTTTAATGAAGGAGAAGGTTTGTTACATCTGCTTAATTTTCATAGGCAGTTATATTTTTATCTTTATAGGATGAAATCCTTTCGAAAATCAGACCAATTATTTGTGTCTTTTTCACAGAGCCACCTAGGGCAAGCATTTGCAAATGTTATTATTGCTAAATGGATAACAGACTGCATTACCCTGATTTATGCCAAGAATGGATTACAGTTGCCTTGGCCTCCTAAGTCCCACTCAACCAGGTCCATGTCTACCTCATCTGCCTTTTCTTCCAGGGCATCCTTAGACAATGTCTGTGCTGAGGCCACTTGGTCAAAAAATTGCACCTTTGTCACACAATTAGACATTGTTTCTAGGAGCAGGACCTAACCATGAGGAGGACTGAGAGACAGCATCAGATTTATACGTTATGTACTTACCATAACTTGGTATTTGTGTTGTCTTTCATTCTTCCTCACCTTTTCTCCCAGCCATCCCTGTACCCAGTGGTCTAGAAGACCTGAGGAGAACTTCTTGGGAACTGATGTTCCTGGTTTTGAGCCTCTGGTTCTTGATTCACTTCTATTTTTTTTCTGCACTCTGTAAGCTGTTTGGGAAGCAAACTCGATCTGAGGTAGTTAGGCAGAGGTCAGCGCATTATGGGAAGTTGGAGGGGCTCGAGACTTAGATCCTAGTCTGTAAAAATGTGGCTGAGTCAGATCCGTATCCCAACCGTGAGGAGGAAGGAAAGAAGACAACTCAGATACCACGTTGTGGTAAGTTTGTAACTTATAAATAGACTAGATGTTATGATAAAAAGCTGTTGTTCCCACTTATTATACATTAAAGTCTGCCAGGCTGATTTTCATACAGTTTCTACTCATCTCAATTTGATTATATGTCACATTTTTCAAAACTTTTGCTTTAATTAAAACCCTCTTAACAAAAAGAAAAAAAAAACTAAATACAATTTCAGAACACCTCCATCCCTTATTAACTTAGAAGAAACCCACAAAGCTATGTACATTTTGAACAAATTAAGTTTAACTCTCCAAATAGGGACAGTTGTCTCATATTGTCAGCTGCACCCACCGGTATTAACTCATCAAAAATTAAGGTGGCCCATGCTTAAGTGCATGTTACAGCCCGTGTTCCCACTTCTGATTGCTGTCTACTTTTCTTATCTCTATTCTCTGCCTTGATGTGAAAAAAAAGCTTGTATGCTTTCACAAAACATTAGTCCAAAAAAGTGCACAGGCTAACATTAAATAGAACTAAATTGTGCATTGTTGTATTAAATGCAGTAAGTATTAAGGCTGCTAGGGGAGGCGCTACTCTCTTATGCACTTCCCATAATTTAAAACTTTAGTTTTCACTAAACTGCTTTCCATTGTACCTTTACACTTTACCAATCGTACAGTAAAGAAAACTCAGAACTCTCAAGATTAATTATGTGCAATTGCAAACAGCGCTTCACCATGTAAAAATAGTCAGCAATGAGAAAAAAATAGCTATCAACTTTGCAGATGCATTTACTTTACAAATTTCACTCAGAACCGAAGGTACAGAATTCCCCTGGCCAACTGCCTTCATCTGCAGACTTCTTGTCTCCCACTGAGAACATATGCTAATGGAAAAGTATGCCAATATCTTTGCAGATACAAGAAACCTAGAATTTTTCACGGATTTCAACATTTTGTCTTATTTTTAAGCCTGATATAAAATAATCAGTGCACTTTACACCTCGCCCTAGCATCCCAAGATCACTGCATTATGTTAACTTAAACTTGCTTCTGTCCAGCCTTTGTTCTCTTGTTGTAACGCAAAGCCTATGTTTCCTACAACTAAAAAAAGCACTTTTTTACTTTTATATGCTAGCACATACAACAGTCACTAAAAGACTCTGCCCACATTTAAAATACCCTCGACTGACCACTATGCGAAACTGCTGTACAATATAAAATGCAGTTTGTATCATGAAGTGTTTTATACACATGCTAATCCGAAAACAAATTAATTTACTTACTTATTTTTTCTCTTTAGTGTCTCTCTACAGTTTAATGACATAAAGTGGGTTATATGTTTTGCAGTCTACCCATTAGTTTAACAAAGTAATCAAAAGTCCAATCTTTCTCAGCCATGTTTCTTTCAAAGGTGTATTTCACAAATGTGATTGATGCTTAACAGTATTTCATTTATTCACTAATTTCAGTGTTGCTGGTCTTCTTTCTTATCATCCCCATCTCCCAACACCAGGCTCTGGTTCAAATTCAAGGTACTCCTGATTCTTCTAGAGAACCCATGTGTTTTTTTTTCTGTGTCCAGAGCATTTTCCTTTGAAACATTGGGAAAAGTTTCAATGACAGTTTTTCTGTGAACCTTATTGTCAAGAGAAGGAGAATCAGAGTCCCCAGTTGTTTTCTGGCTCACTCTTTGTTGGATAAACTTTAAGCTTTATATCATCTTCAGTCTCTTCTGCATCAGAAAATGTATTTGAACATCTAGAAAGAAAATATTCTGAAGACAGTTTGATATAGCAGCTTAAATTTCAAATCTGCCTGACTGCTGGGATAAATTTGCTTCTCTTCTGTCTGGTGTTCAGTGAATAGTCATTTTCCAGAAACACTCTGCTCTCTCCAGTTTTAATGCTTTTCTTTTCTGCCACATTTGCCAGGGTCAATTCTTTCTGCTGGTATGATTGCATCTTTGCTAATATATGTCTTGGTTGCTTTCTCATGGCCAAGTTTGGAGCATATACTTGTGCCCTTTCAATTAACAAATACTGTTGTGGAATATCAGTCCAGTCTAGTTGCTTATATCTGCTTTCTTAAAATTAATACAGACTGTTCCTTCTAGTTTCTTTGCTACAGCAAAAAATCTAAGGTTTTTCTCTTGATTGCTCTACCTTGTAAATCTAGTATTTTTAAACGGTTCTTTTTGAGAAGCCTCATACTTATCCTGCCAGTTTCCAATTAGTGTTATGATTTTTGCAGTTTTATCAGTTAATATGAATTGCTAGTTAAAGCTTCTTCTGTTTTTACAGCCTTTTTATTTGAGTCTGTATATTCCTTCAGTGTTTCATGTATTTTGTTCAGCTATAAGTACATCTGATTTATTTTTCCTCTAAATTACTGGAAGCTATCTCTTGTACCAAAGCTGGAGCATGAACTGCTTTTTGCTGAACAGCTGCAGGGTTCTTCCCAGTAAGTGTTTTATCTTCATCCTTTCTTGCTGATTTTCTTTCATATTCTCCATATTTCTTCTTTACTGGCATCCAGGCAGTATACTTGCTAACCAGTAACTTCAATAACCCCTTTCTCTCACTTTTTGTTTTCACACTGGGAGAAGTGAAATTAATCTGTTGATCAGTGTGCAGTCATATCGGAAGTCTTGGGAAAACCACTGCTGGTCTCTGAGGATATTGTAGGGAAATGCCTATCTATCTGTCCACCTAGCCAGACTGGAATGTCTGTGCCTTAGAGTGATGTTTCTGACAGGGTTCTATCTGCTTGTATGGAACTTCCTGTTAAAAAGAAGCAGAAAGATAACATTTCTCTCTCCTTGTCTTGGTTACTTTGGATGGGGTAATTTGTTGGGCATGACTCATTGTTCATGCTCTTGACCCCTATCATTCTGGTTTTACTTCATTTTCTGAAGATTCCCAGTATATAAATGTGGAAATGATTTTGAGAGAATGATTTTTATTTTTTCTCCTTGGATGTTTCTTCTGATGATCCCTAGGAAGAATTTTCATTTTCTGAAAGACTAAGTTGAACCAATTGTCTCAATGAGAACTTAATGACACTCCAGTGTCCATGAAAAAAAAATGTTATGATCTGTTACATCTGGTATTTCCTCAACCCACTCCTCTTTCTTCTGTTCTTCCAGCTTTAGAGGATGTTTTCATTGCAGACTACAACATGTCTGACTGACAGCCTGAGGCTCTAAGAAGGGCAGGTAGATAATATAAAATTCCTTAATCTTAGAAAATTTTATTTTCTAATCCCAGATCTGACCAGGAGTGATTTCCTTGGCAAATTCTGCTGCAGCGAAACATTTGATAAATGTTAATACTTTTTCCTCTAATAAGGATGAGGAAGCTTTTGATACAGTTGGAAAAAACTGTACATCTCTGCCACATTTATTTTTATAATTCTTAATTGTCAAGCTCATGTGTTAAAGCTATTGTGTGCTTCATTTGTTACGAGGAGCATTATAGCCATTTTTCCCACTTCCTGATGGGATCTTCTCTGAATGCACTTATTGCTTCTGTCTCTCAAGTGACCTGACATTCTTTGAAAGTGATGATGACTTGACTGGTGCGTCTTCTTTAGCAGCTATTACTGGAACTATTATGAAAAGGTTTGCATGGTTACACTCTCAGAATTTACACAAGGATATTGATTTTTGGGGGGAGGTGGGGTTGGGGTATGGACATTACTTTTGGACAATGTAATGCTGAGGTCCTGTAAAAGTGTGATGAGAGAGGAAAATTTATTTAAGGAGGGACTCAAATTTTCAGCCTTTCTTTTCCAAGTTTCTTAAAGGTTTCACACCTACCTCAATACCTTTTTCTATAACACAAAATATGCAAATCCAGCAAATGTCTGGGAAGCAGACATTCAAAAAAAACAATGACAAGGAGGCCCCAAAACAAAAGGGGGAGCCTTCCATAAACCAGGACAGTCCAACAGTCTGAATGACTGTTTGCCTTCCTGTCATGGAAAGACTTTACATTTTCCCCTAAATCTGGCTCTTCATTGTTTCCTTTGGCAACAGATGGTGTCAGACAAATAGGTTCATATAGTGATCCGTGTGGGGTACAGATATCAGTAGGACTCCCTCCTTTTCAGGAGATTCCTCCTCAGCCACCAGATGAAACTTCCTTTTCAATCCTGTTGTTCAGCATTTGTTGACTCGGGATCATAGAGAATGTTCCTGTTTCTCTGACAGGCAAAACTTTTTTACTTATGAATTTTTCTCATACCAAAGAAAGACCAGTCTTGCATATTTCCTTTTTCAGTCAGTTTGTGAAAGTCCCAAAGTTCAAAATGCTGTCTCTTCACAACTTATTTCCAAACTCGGTTATTTGGTAACTCTAGATTTAATGGGTGCTTATTATCACATTCCTATAGTCTGAGATTTCACATTTTTAGGGATTTCTGCATCTGAATTATACTATCTGTTCTCTGTTTTACCCTTTGGGTTATCCAATGCTCCAGGGGTGTTCACAAAGTGTCTAGCTCTAATAGCCTGCTGTGGACTGCAGACTGCATGTGTGTATTCACTTTTTTTCTTATTTAGACAACTTGCTTGTCTTTGCAGAATTGTTTCAAAGTGTTAGGAATCTCTCACTTGGGTAAAATATCTCCTTACAGACCGGGTTTCCAGGAGAAAACTCAAACGTCTTGCTTGACTCCTCCTTCCAGGATTGTTTCCTGTGGTATCTCCTAGATACTTCAGTTAAGAGTTTTTCTCCACATAAAAAAGTAGATCTATATTTATATCTGAATATAAATCTAGATCTGTTCATGAAGTATTCCACTCAGTCCAGCACTTCAGCAAGGGAATTTCTCAGGATACTAAGCTTCATGGCATCCATAATTCTCATGATTCCTTTAGCCAGACTCCACATAAGAAATACTCAGTGGTACCTAAAATCTGTATAGTCCTAACATCAACATCTCCCTGACATTCTATATTCATATTGTAGCATTTGTAAAAATTGAACTGCTTTGGTGGTGAGACCAGTTTTATCTGAATCCAGGTTTCCTATTTTCACATCCAGCTCCTGCACAGTGTGCAACTATGGACTCCTCAGATGTTACTTACAGATTAATGCCTCTAGGAGTAAAAGTGCAAGGTTTTTGGATCAAAAAAAGACAGTCCAAGATGCATAAACATAAAGGAGATGTTGGCAGTCGTAACTGCTGTCAACTCTCTCTATAATCTGTAATCCATATGGCCATTAGAAATGATTACAGACAACACTTCTATGATGTGGTACATAAACATGTTTCATATTTTGCCCTCTGAGCAGATTAGCAGTGATAGCCTGGGACATAGTAATTCAGCACAGTCTCATTCTACAGGTATATTACATCCCGTCACAGCAAAACATTCTGAGCAAGACCAGGACAGACCCACATGAATGGAAATTGAATCAGGGGTCTTCCAGCATTTGATCCACCTATGGGAAACACCGTGGGTAGATCTTTATGCCTCCATTCACAATAAAGCTGGCAAAATTCTGATCTAGGATTCCTTGCAGGCAGACCTGGAAAATAGATGCGTTTTCATTTCTTTGGACAGGACTGCTACTGTATGACTTTTTATCCTTTCCACTGATAACCAGAGTCATTTTGAAGATTTAGAAGGGCTCTCCAAAGATCATTGTGGTGACTATCATTTGGCCCAGGCAGCAGTGGTTCTCTCTTATTTTGAAAATGCCCAAGTGCAACTTTCTCTGGTTCTACAATGTTTGTGTGAGTTATTATCCTCTGGTCTTTCTTACTCCTCTGTCAGCATGTTTGCCCGTGCCACCCCCTTAAGTGCAGTTCTACAACAAAATGTTTTTGAAAGCAGTTCTGCATACCTGTCCACCTAGAAAAAAAGATAGCTTAGCCTTAGACTCTTAACTTTGTTTTGGAAAAAAAATAAAACTTGCTCCATTTAAACCAGCTTATCAGACTGATTTGAGTTTCATAACATGGAAAACAGTTTTGCTGATTGTTCTGATTTCTGTAAGAAGAGAGTCCCGAGTTGCAAGTTCGCATGGTGGATCGACCTTGTCTTATTTTCCACAAAGACAAGGTTTCCTGTAGAATTAATACTTTATTTATACATAAAATTACTTTGAGATGAGGTATTGATTTCCTTGACTTTTTTTTCAGAACTTAAAAGTGAGGACGAAAGGGTTCTTCATACTCTGGATGTCCACAGACAACTCTGATGTTATCCTGACAAAACTAAAGCCATCAGAAACTCTGATCAGTTATTCATTTCTTATGAAGGTAAGAAAAATGACAAGCTGTGATAAAACAGTTGTCCCATGCTATCTTCTTTTGTTATACATGCCACAACACTTCAAATCCAAGCATGGCCAAGGCACATTCTGCTAAGGCCTTAGCTTCATCAGTTGCTTTCTGGAAAGAGTTGCACTGAGAATATTCTAGAGCCAGCAGCTTTGTCCTTTGCACGTACTTTTACAAACTAGGCTCTTTTTCCAGGTCTAGAGCAGGCTTTGCAAAGACCATTCTCCAGGTGCTTCTGGACCATCCTCCTTCCTCCTCTCAGTCCATATAGGCTATGTTTTTCCACCCATGTAGCTAAGGGTACTGCAACATTGCTAAAGTAATGAACATAGTACAGATGTGTAAGTAAACTTACAATAATAGCAGAAGTTTAGGTGATAACTGCAGCAGTACCCTGTCCTTCTCCTATCCCCTAATTTTTGTATGTTTTTTGTTGCCAGAGTGTGGACATTGAATTTTATTTGCCTAGCATTAACCTTTTTCAGGGCTCTAGCCTCCCCTTTTCAGTTGTCATGAAAGTTCTGAAGGGCTTGGTGCCCTGGCTGCTGATTTTCTACAGCTCTCCCCAAACTGTCAATGATCTGGGCACATGGAAGTTACCCTTAAGCTTGGGAAGCTGGTCTGCTGTTATATACTGCGCAGGATACAACTCTTAATAGGTATGGTTCCTGCAGCAATGATTATTTGGCCATCAACTGTTGTATTAGGTTTGCTAAAACAACTGTAGTTTTTCACCCATGTGAGTTCCTCTGTGTTCAATAATGAACGATATACATTCTCCTGTAATCTGTCTGATGCTATTATTCTAGTACTGAACTCTCCCATAATAAAAATTTCATGTGAATCATTTGCAGTCAGCAGCTTGTTAGTTGTTTCAGTAATTTTAGTCTGGGAAAAGTCATCTAATCTATATGCCCCTTCTGAATTTAAATATATGAATTGTTAATATTACAAGGTCTTTAGTGCTAGCACATTACAAATGGCCAATAACATTTTAACCAAATCAAGCAACATTTCATTTTCTAAAATATCATTAGACTATCTTGAACTTTGACAGATTTGTATGTCTTTTTGGAGCTTCATCATTATCATCCTCATCCCCCTTCCCCTACTTTCTTCATGGAGTCTGAATGTTGTGTCAAATGTCACCACATCTCTGTTTCTGTGCCACTCTCCTGCTTTCATCAACAGGCATACCTGTCTCTGGTCTTCTTTCATGCAATCCAGCTACCTCTTTGCTGGATGTCCTTGTTTCCTCTCGCCTTCTTTCCGTATCTCCCACAGTTGTGAACATAACATTGTGCTAGAATGTTTATTCTCCAATCATCCGGGATATACCTTTTTCAGCCACCTTACCCAACATCTTGATCATATTTGCTGTGACCTCATTTGAGCCGGCTGTGTTCCATGACTTAATGTAGTGCTTTTCTTCTAGTGTGAGCTGTTCCATTGTAGGCCGTGTATGAGGCAGTACAGCTTCCATGGGATTTTTTTCATTCAGTAGCAGCTATAAGCACTCTTTCCATCTGCCTTTGATGCCCTGATTCATGGTGAGCAGGTTTTTGCTGACATCCATTGTGAATGGTATCCGATAGCCATCTTCTTTATCTTTCTGTCTTTGCCTTGCAACCTGATTAGTTTCTTTGGGCCATCTGTTGAGTCCATTTCCAGAAGCTGATAGAGTGCCCTGATGCTTTGTTCTTTGTTACTGTGACTGTTCTCTTAGCCTCTTTTTAACTAACCAGTATTCCTTCTTTGCCTGGTCTGTATTCTCTATCTCCAACTCTTTCCTACACTCTTCTTTCTTTTGATAACTTCCTGGATTTCTGCATTCCACCACCAGCTTTCCTTATTATTTCCACACCTGGTTCGGCCACGTCTGTTCTGTAGTCTTCCTACATGCTGTTTTGAGACTTTGCCATTCTTCTTCGACCCCACCTCTTTCCTCGTCTTCCTGAGGTGCTAGAGCCCTGAGTATTTCCCTGAACTTTTGAGCTTTCACTCCAGTAAGCTTCCAGGCCTTCAGCCTAATCTTGTTTGACCTTAGAGTCTTCTTTAACCACTGCTTGCAGCTGGTTATGGATTATGTTGTGGGCCAGCTGTTCACTGGAGATGACTTCGTAATCTTTGATTCTGCCCTCTGTCCATGTAGGAGGAGGTGTACCTGAGTTGTGCATGTTGGCTGCTCTTGATTGTTATCTTGTGACTCTTCCTTGTTGAACCATGTTTTGGCCTTCATCAAGGCATTTAATGGCTTCTCCTTCTTTATTTTTGTTGCCCCACCCAAGCAGTCCTCATAGCCTTTCTGTTTGACCCAATATGAGCATTCATGTTCCCCATTACTCATTATCAATACCAACACCAACCAACATTGTCCTTGCAGTGTAGTAACTGCCTCATGCTTACTGAAAAGTCTTTATTGCCACCTCACAATGATTCAGTATGTGAGACTGTTTACTATGCTTAACTTGGAGGCTAACATCTCACCTCAGAACACATTTGGTAAGCACAACACATATACACATACAGCAGAGAGCACTTCCACTAAATCAACGTATGCCGAGGTTGTTAAGAGAACACTACGTAAGCCTCCTAGGCTAAAGACTAAGAAACCTCAGACATTAGTATACAGAGCAACACACTCACCTTCACCCTTCATATCCACACGTAAGATGCATACCTTTTAGAAATCACAAGTGTGCAGAATCCAAGCCCTTATGGCTCACTGGGACTGCATCAAACTGGGGTAATGTTTTAGTAATAGGTGACTCTGTTGTACTGGATACGGACTCTGTTGTACTGGATACGGACACCACACTCACCAGGCTGGATAAAAATAGGGTGACGGCTATCTTTTGGGAGATAGGATCTGGTATGTAACAAGGGCTTGTAGATCCCTCCATTCTGGCAAATATGATTATGACCTGAGAGTGATCCATGTGGGCACAAACAACCTTAGACACTTTACCCAGAGGGACATGCAGAAGGATATGACTGAACTCGATTTGCATGTGTCTGAGGCAAGAAAGACACTGGTCTTGAATGGTATTTTGTCATCACTTGGAACGATGCCAAGATTCAAAGACAAGATAATTGGCTTTATTAATTGGCCATGTAGTTGGTGCCATTGTAGGATTATCCAGAATGTGTCAGCTTGGGATGAGATGGCTGGCGAGTCTTCCTGCTTTGCCAGGGATGGACTGCACCTCTCTTACCAAGGCTTTCAGATTTTAGCTAAAGCCCTTGCTTTCCCCATAGTGCCTTTTGTAGGCAGAGTCCATCTGATGGACATTCCACCCTACTAAATTCTAATTTGAACATATTAATGTGGTTGCACTCAATGCCAGGAGTCATAACAAAAAAAAAAATGCCCAAACTTGAGGCTGTTCAACAAATTGAACACACTCATTTGTGTGTAGTTATCGAAACATAGTTGTAGAACAATGAAAGCACTGTCTCTATTCCTGGGTGTAATATATATCACATCTTTAGACCCACTGGCAGTTGTAGGGGAGTATCAGTATTTGTCAAGGATCTTATCACTTCAAGACAGATGCCTTAGGACACCACATATGAACTCCAAGAAGTCTGAATCACCCTAAACAAGGCTAGTTACCACTTCATAGCTAGTCATATAATGCCGTCTGTGTCCTCTTCTGAGCACTATAGCTATCTTTATGCATTAGCTGAAATTCCAGTTAAACTCACAAACCTTTCTACTGGGGGACTTCAACTACCCATCTGTGATGTTTTGAGGTGTTGCCATCTGTGCCAGGGAGAGTAGGGCAGTGCATGTGTGACATGTGCCAGCATGGTTGGCTGAAGTTTTGTAGATAGTTTTGTGTCATTTGACCATCATATGGACTTGTACAGATGCTTATGTTAAAAATGTATTAACAGTGTTATTATGACTGGTTAAATGTTTGTTTAAACAAAGGATTCTGTGATTTTTCAAATACTGCAACAGATCTTAGAAAAGCTCTGAGTCTATACTCTACCAAAGTAATGTGATCAGATGTAATGTAATTCTATAACCAGCACTGAGGGGATGGAATTCACAAATCAGCTTGTTTTGTTTTTTTGGAACCTGATCTAAAAACTGTGACAGTTTTCATAGTCAGTTTGTTGTTAGTTGTTCAGTTCAGTTGAGTTCAGTTGTAATCAGCGTAAGTGGGAAGCTCATCACCTTGCATTGTGGAAGTAAGCATCTCAGCATTCAGTTTTGCCTTGCTGAATTAATTAAGCTAGATAGGGAACAGTTCTTCTTTAGACAGTCAGGATTTACAGTGAGATTAGCTAAATAGTGTTTTTCTGTATCTGCTTGATTCTGTCCAATTGTGTTATTTTTGTTTCTCCTGTGATTGATACTCTGATGTTTATTGCACTTAGTTATTTAATATTCTCATGTTTTATATTTTATTATTTTCTTATTAAATATTTTTATACATTTCATTGTAGCTGGTCTTTTAGAGTTTACCTTTAACATCTTGAGAGTACTTGTGTGTATATTTAGTGATGCCTTGGCTACTCGGAAAAGCCATGCTGCTTGGATTACACTGTACTATTTATATTAGCATTGATTTTACTCAATATAATTGGATACCCTTGTAAAAGCCTGATGGCAACTGGCTGGTGGCAGCATCATTATCTTATTATCTGGGCATAAGGGGGCACAGCTAGTAAATCTGTGCTAGCCTTTCCTAGGAGTGTGGGTATGTGTGAAAATTAAATACCCAAGTGTGGATGTGTCAGTTACTTGGAACTGGGACACAGTGCTCCAAAGTGGCTTTTGTTTGGGATCTGGAGAGACAGAGTCCAGTCCCAGGGTGTGCTTTTGGGAAAACTGTGCTTGATGCAGAGAGCTGCATTTGAAAATACTGTGTAAATCTATCCCTGTTTTAGTGGTGAGGATTGGGGCTACTTGATTACTGGCCCGGGTAAAGAGGATTTATCACACCATCAATAAAACTGTCTGACCTACACTAACAATGGTTTGCATGCCTAGCACATCCTTGATTTCTAAATGCTACCTCTCTTTCATATATAGATAACCATCCTACTAGGGGCCCCAGTATCCTGGATGTAATTCTCACAAATATGGTCAGTTCTTACACATCTTCTTATATATCTTCACATATTGTTAAAATCAAACCATAATTTAGGTACCTTTTCCTTTAAAATTGGTGGTACTTCCCCTGTAAATAGTTCTGTGTTTAGTGACTCAAAAGCAAACCTTCATCAATTACTTGATGACTTACAGAAATTCTTCTCTAGTCTTCTGAGGTATTGCTAAAGTTGCCACCTATGCCTCTGACTTCTACTCTCGCTTAAATAGTTGTATTGATAAGGCAGTCCCTATCCACAACAAATATAATGAGAAGTTTAAAGCAAACCCCTGTGGTGGAATATCCATATAAACAAAGTATATAACGAGAAAGAAACTGCTTAATGCTTGTAAGAGTTCTCATTCTACCTACCTACCTTAAGAACACACTTAAGCAAACTAAGAAAGAGCTTAAGGGACCCATTAAAAGGGTCAAAGCTGAGTATGAACTTAAAATAGCCACTAAAACTGAAAATGACTGCATATCTTCCTTTAACTACATCAGGAAGTTAAGAACTAACGTCCAACAGTGTACGGAGCTTGTCCACAATAGTACTACACTCTCTGACCCAAAAGAAAAAAAGAAATAAATGGATAATATCCTAGCTAACAAATGTAGTGCAAATTTTATTCCACCAATAGTTACAGCTATCCTACAGGTCCTACAATCCCACCCTCTTTAATTACTTCTGTCAGCTCTTTCAAAAACTTACGAGCATTTCATCCTTTGGCCCTGGCAAGATAACAGGTTGTTTGATTATCAGTCCCAGATATGTTTTTTTTGAAACCCTACTTAACTTCTTTAATGTAAGCCTCTGCACTGGTTACACACCTGAAGCCTGGAAAACAGCCATTGTAATGCCATTACCCAAGGGTTGCCCAACCACAGACTCTGGTAACTATAGACCCATTAGTATCACTAGCCTGATATGTAAAGTTTATATAGCGCGTTATCTTTAATCTGGACACTGAAAATTTCTTAATCCTGGACCCTCATCAAATTGACTTTATCAAAGGAAGGTCCTGCCTCTTTAATGTCATTAATTTCTTTGACAAAATAACTGAAGCAGTGGATAGTGGTTATGTAGTGCATACAACATATCCAGAACCTGGCTAAGGCCTTAGACACTATTCCTCATGAAGGCATTATTGACAGACTTGTAAATCTGCATGTAAATCCTTATATTGTGTGATGGATGGCTAACTGATTGTCTGACAGAACCCATATGGTTAGAGTAGCAGGTGCCATTTCTGAAAGCAAAAAAGCTATCAGTGGTATACCATGGGGCTCATTTTTGGCCTTCTGTTATTTCCGTACATTTCTCAGGCCTCCAGGTCAAAATTTCTGGCTTATAGTTAACTAACTTTGCAGATGACTTTAAATTGGGTGTTGTTATCTCTAACAATTGCTCCAGCACAACTTAGACCACATTAACAATTTGTGTAAGGATAGTGGTCTCGTATTAAATGTAAAAAATGTACAGTTTGTTTTGGTAAACAAAATAGTTTCACTTCCTGTATAGGAGATGCACCCCTCCAATCAGACACTGTTGTAAGTGATCTGGATACTGTTGTTGAGAATTCTGTATCGTTTGACCATCCTGCTTCAGCAGTAGTTTGGAAAGCTATTTATCTCGCCCATATAATTTCCAAAGGCATCTCTACTAAATCCAAAGAAGTTTTAATTTCCCTTTACTCGTATCTGATCAGACCCGTTATTTAATATAAGGCACCTTTTGGCAGGTATGTATCTAAATGTATTGCATACCTTGAGAGACCTCAGAGATTAATAACTAAAAAGATCACTGGCCTCAAAAATCTTAAGTTAACAGGAGAGACTGGCAGCCCTTTCTCTGTACTCAATCCCTTACAGACTTCTCTGTGGAGGTCTATGTCTAGCCTTTCGTGCCATAAGAGATGTTCTTTGTGTTTCACTGTTGCAGTCAATACATTTGGGTAATCTACTTGCAGGTTGCCCTCAGTTGGCCTGATTAACAAAGTCCTGGGTCCTGCATCAGTTGCTGTCCCTTCTTCTATGACGTCAGGTCGTCAGGGGTATAAAACATGCAGCCGATGCCATTATATCAGTCTTTCTTGCCGTGCGGTGCCCAAAGCAGAAGCAGTTCACAAGTGCCAGTCGGCCGACTCCTGAAATTTTCATTTTCGAGTTTCAGAACCGAAGTCTTCAACTTAAAGCTAAGTACCCCGTTGGGGAAGCTTTTTCTTGCTCCTTACCGGTGTCAGTAAAAGTAATTGCATTACTTGTGGAAAGCAAATACCTCATAAAGATTTTCATTCCTACTGTATTCCTTGCCTAGGCCCTGACCACAACGTACCTTGTCTGTTTTGTGCTTTATTTAATCAGCGCAGTGTCCGTCTTCAGTATATTTTTGCCTCTAAATATTTCTGTTCTCGGTTTAATTATCCAGAAATGTTGTCGGTTAGCCATCCAACTACTGGGATTCCGAAAAAACGCAAAGATAAAGATAGAGACAGGCCAGCGAGGTTTAAAACTGCCAATGGCACTTCTCCTAAGCCAGTTGGCAGTTCGCCGCTACTCAGTGAGGCGCTTTCGCAGCCCCTGATATCTGCTACTTCTGAATCACAGGCCTCTACTGAGACCCATTCGGAGTCCGGTATGCCATGAGATACTTCAACTATGGAACCCGCGGATGTCTCTACCTTGGATGGGTCCGGAGCCGCTGTGCAGGCACCGGCTTCTGAGGGGTGTATTCAGGCCTACAGACTTGCATATTAAATCGACACCTCCTTCATTACTAAGGCCTAAATCTCGATCCATGTCTAAAAAAATGACGCCCAGGCCACATGCTCAGGCCCCTATGCCTAAAAATCAAATGATTAAAATAGCTGAAGATCTAATAACTCTAATCAGGGGTAGTCAACCCCCCCCCCCCCCAAGAGGCCTAGGGCTGAGCTTGATTATGAATCTTCTGATCAAGGTTCTGTTTCTTCTGACTCTTCTGATGACCTGGATTTGTCCATACCTACTTATGAGGATTCTGATGCAGAGGATTCTATTCCGTCTGCTTCCCCTCCTGAGGATTTTTCTTTTGGGGAAACTACATACTTTAAGGGAGCATTTCCACTGGGAAAGCCAGGAATTTTCTGATTAAAAAAAAAGGGCTTAGGGATTTCCTTCTTCTACCTCAGTGTAGGCCTTTGGCTATACCTCCTGTACTACACATTGTTGATGATGTGTTCTGGGAATCCAGTTTGGCCTCTGATTCCCTGCCTCCTGCTCCTAGTAAACCTGACAGATACTACAGGTTTCCTGAGTCCCACAAGTTCCTTTTCAAAAATCCAGTTGCAGATCCAGAGACTATTTCTCAGGGGCCCAAGGGCATTAAGGCTTCTACTGCTAAAAATCCTACCCCTTCTGGTAGAGATGCAGTGCGCTGATAGAGACTCCAGTGCGCTGAATAGATGGAGTAAAAAGGTTTATACTTCTACAACCTTGGCAATCAGAGCTTTAAACTGCCAATTTCATATGTTTAAAATATCAACAACATATTATTGGACTGCTTAAACAGAAAATGATGTAGATTCCTGACTGTCTGGAAAATAAAGATTTACAGGACTTAATGTATTCTGCTGAACAAGTTGGAAAACATACTTTGCAATGTGGTTTTGATTCTTTAGAGGCCTCTTGCAGGGCTGCTGTTACTGGGTCTGTGCTTAGAAGGCATGCTTGGCTGAAGGAGTAATCTTTGCCTGATTATGTTAAAGCTAAATTGTTGGATGCTCCTTTAAATCAGGACCACCTCTTTGGCAACAAGGCTGAAGAAGTTCTTAAGATGGAAGATAAAGCTAAATCTATGCAAACTGTATGTTTTTTTACAAGGCAACCTCCGAGATTTAGTAGGCACTGGCCTACTAAGAATTGGTCCTTTCCAGTCACTTCCAGGTCCTCTCGAGTCAAACCCACACACAGCAAAAATCCCAGGTTTTAGTCCCAGGGGACTCTCAGAACTAAGCAGTGGGGGGCCTCCACTTCCAAATCTGGAAATAACAAGACACCCCCCTGTGGTAAACAGTCTCAATTACTTCCTTTTAAAATTTCCAAGCACTTATCTTTTGACTATCCCTTTGGGGGGAAAGATTGCTTTTCATGCAAAGAACTGGGAACTCATAACCCAGGACAAATGGGTTTTAAATATGGATACAGATTTAATTTTCACATGTTGCCAACACCAAATGGGTGGCCAGACCTGCCCGCAGATCAGTGGGCAGAGGCTCAAAAATAAGTACTTTCCTTCTTAAGCATGGGGGCTATTCAGCTGGTACCAGAAGAGGAAAAGGGACAAGGTTTCTACTCCAGACTTTTCCTGGTACCCAGAAAAGACAAATCATGGCATCCAATCCTGGACCTGTCTACTCTAAACACCTTTCTGGAGATTCCAAAATTCAAGATGCTGACTCTTCACCAATTGCTTCCTATGCTAGGCAAACACGCCTGGTTGGCAACACTAGATTTAAAAGAAACATACCTGCACATCCCAATCAGGGAATCTTGCAGAAGATACCTACGCTTCAAAGCAGGCTGCACGCATTATCAGTTCTCTGCACTGCCCTTTGGCTTGTCTACTGCGCCCAGGGTATTCACAAAGTGCGTGGCTCCAGTTACTGCATTTTGCAGGCAAAGAAGTATTTACATATACCCATACCTGGACGATTGTGTAATTCAGGCAGAAAACCAGGGCATACTTTTAAATCATCTGGCATTTGTAAAAAGGGTTCTAACTTGCCTGGGGTATAAATGAAAAGAAATCACAACTGGTACCCTGTCAACAAATTACATTCCTGGGTGCAAGCTTGAACACAACTGCCCAGATGGCTTACCTCACGCCAGAAAAGCAAATTAATTTGGTAACCTACTTCAAACAAGTGGCCACAAAAAACGTGCTATCTCCAAGACAAGTACTGCAAGCCTTGGGGTTCATGGCCTCCTGCATTCTTCTAATTCCATATGCAAGACTGCATATGAGGAAACTACAGTGGTATCTAAAAAGTCTATGGAGTCAACATTCTCACAGCTTGGAAACAATGATTCCTATCCTACCTTGCCTATGCCTGGAGTTCCTCTGGTGGGCAGAGGCCTGCCACCAAAACAAGGGACTACCATTCACACTACCTCCTGCCGCCCAAACCCTAACTACAGATGCATCAGACTATGCATGGGGGGCTCACTTGGCAGGGAAGTGCATTCATGGCAAATGGAGCCCAAATCAAATGCACCTACATATCAATCAAAAAGAAATGTTAGCTGTACAGAATGCTCTGGCAGCCTTCAAGGACTACATTCTTCCAGAACAACTAACGGTAAAGACGGACAACACCACGGTTATGTGGTACATAAACAAGTAGGGGGTACACATTCCTACCCCCTTTGCAGACTAGCCATGGCATTGTGGAACACAGCCTTGAGCTACCAAGTGCACCTGCAAGCTCAGTTCCTGCCAGGAAAATTAAATACACTGGCAGACCGACTAAGCAGAAACCTCATGGACCCACATGAGTGGAAACTGGAACCAAGGATTTTCAACATGTTGACAAGTGAATAGGGAAGCCCAGACATAGATAGATTTGCCTCCCCCCAGAACTACCAGTTGGACAAGTTTTGTAACAAGGACTCCCCATAAAAAAAGCCTGGAAAGTGGATGCTCTGTCCTTCAGCTGATAAAACCTATCAGTCTACGCCTTCCCCCTGCTGCCTCTGCTCTCCAAAGTTATACTAAAAGTCAAACAGGACAAACCAAGGATGATTTTGATTGCTCCAGACTGGCTGTGCCAACACTGGTACCCCCTCCTGCGCAGTGTGTCGCAGTTATCTCTATGACACCTGCCTCAGACCCCTTCCCCTGCTGTGTCTCAGCAGGAGTACCAAATTCTGCACCCTCAGCTTCCAACATTGAACCTTGCAGCCTGGCTAATCACTTAAATTCACCCCTATCATCCCTCAGCAAACCTGTGATGGATGTCATCTTAGAGGCAAGGAGACCTAGTACTAGAAAAACTTATGGTGAAAAATGGAAAATATTCTGTGCCTGTAACCAATCTGAAGGGATGAGCACAGCAGCGCCCAGTTTATCTCAGATTTTGCAATACTTAACTGAGATGCTTCACAAGGGCCTGTCCTTTTCTTCCATTAAAATCCACGCCTCAACCATTTCAGCTCGTTATAACACAGAACCTCCCCTCTTCTCTCATCCTCTGCTCAGGCAGTACCTCAGAGGGGCCAAAAACTTGAGACCACCCAAGAGAGCTCCAACCCCTACCTGGAACCTTAACTTTGTATTGAAGAAACTCACTCTACCTCCTTTCAAGTCAGCTGCTACTGCAGACTTAAAATTTCTTTCTTGGAAAATGGCTTTCCTTTTAGCAATCACTTCAGCTAGAAGGATATCTGGGTTTACAGGCTTTTATGGCAGTGGAGCCGTTGATCATCTTTCATGCGGACAGTGTGTCACTCAGGACCAATCCATCCTTCATGCCCAAGGTGGTATCCAGTGTGGCTCTTAATCAGTCCATTCATTTGCCAACCTTCTTTCCTAATCACAGAACAAAGGGGAACGGATTCTGCATTCCTTGGATGTGCACAGACAACTTGGATTCTACTTGGACAGGACTAAACCTCGAAGAAAATCGGAACAACTGCTGGTAGAATTTGCTGCAGGGGCAGAGGGAAAGCTATTTCAAAACAAACCATTTGTACATGGATAAGCCATTGCATTAATTTCTGCTATAAGCACCATGGAAAACCTATCTCCCAGGGGGATCAGATCTCACTCCACCAGGGCTGCATCTACTTCTGCAGCTTTTCTCAGAGGTGTTCTTACCAGAGACATCCTAGAAGCTGCTAGTTGGAGTTATGTACATACTTTCACAAAGCATTATTTGCCAATTTTCTCTAAATCCAGAGATGGCTTTGCCAATGCTGTCTTGCAGGGCCTTATTGCTGGCCCTAATGCTACATAAACTCCTCCCAACCATAACTTTGGGAATCTACCCAAATGTAATGACTGCAACAGTGAAACACAAATAACATAGTACAGTTGTGTACACTTACCATAAATGTAGATGTTCGAGTGTATTCACTGTTGCAGTCCTGGTTACCCTCCCTCCAGCCCCCTAACTTCTTTTGGCTATGCCTCTATTTACTATGCTTAAAAGCCTTTTTGGTGTATTTGCTTTTTTGTTGGAGGTATATCATTGTACTTTTATATTTAATTGCTTCCCATTAGGGGGCACCTGACATCTGGGGCAAGAAAAACTGATGTAATGACGTCGGCTGCATGTTTTATACCCCTGACGACCTGACATCATGGAAGACGGGACAGCAACCGACGCAGGACCCAAGACTTTGTTAATCAGGCCGACTGAGGGCAACCTGCAAGCAGATTACCAAAATGTAATGTCTGCAACAGTGAATACACTTGAACATCTACATTTATGGTAAGTGTACACAACTGTACTTTCCAACCCTATTTAATCTCCTATCCCTTCGCAGAGCTAATAGTACATCAAATATTCTGTTAAATGAACTAAACCTTCATCAGCAGACAAATAAAACATGTTGGCATGATAGTCATATCCCACTATATCCCTCACCTCTGAAACAAACTTCCACTATATGTCAGCAGAGTAGCACCCTTGCCACCTTTCAAAGTAAACCTAGATAATTGGATGGGCAGCCTCAAAATCTCTCCTGGTCTATCTTGTCTTGCCCTTCTTCAGACTAGAGGGAAATTTTGATTAGGGTTTTTTTTTTTGGCTATGCTTGAAATGATCTGCAGACTGATTACCTAATACTTATCTATGAACTTAAGAACTCTTCTTCCAGTAGGTACCACCTAGAGTCTGTGCAGCTGTCCACAATTCAGTTAAATTTTGGGTGAGTTTGAAGTGGAATTGTCCATGTTTTTGACAGGTGGGGAGGAACCCCACAGAGAAACAAAGAGAACATATTATAATATACATAAAATCAAAACTGGAATAGCAACACACGAGAGCCAAAATCTTTTGAGTGCTTTCGTTCTTCTTTAATAATACTGTGATGATATGGGCAAGTGCAGGCATAGCCAGCAGGGATTTTGTAAAGAATTATATGTCCTTTGAATATCAAACTGAGTTATACAGGATGCCTGTGTTACAAATGTATTAGAACTGTATGTTTGTATCTCAAACTAATTTGTATAGATGTTTGTGCTGAGAAATGTTTTTTTGAGGTTTGCTTGTGTTAAAATGCAGCATCACTGAACCCTACTGGAACGAAAAGAAATGTATATGTATTATTGTAACTGAATTAAATGTATAGAGAATACTGGCACAGCAGAGGTTAACCAGCGAACTTACTTTTAAGAAAAATAAGGGAAATGTAAATGAGCTCTTAAACCATTAAAAGGCATACCACAGTGCTGAATAGGACTGGAGATGCTGGGTCTGGGAAACGGCATTTGTCCATTAACTGCCATAAACATTTGGATGTGTATTGTGGCCGTCTGTGCTAAATTCTTGTCTCAACTTCAAAGGGGAATACTGTGAGAACCTAGAGTCAGGTGACCAGATTAGGTCATTCTGCCAGCCGTCTTGGAAGTTATATTTAGATAATAAAAAGAGAAATCTCAGTGTGTTGAGTATTCTCTTTTGGGGACCCTGATTAGAAAGACCCTCACCCACAGCATCTTGCCTTGTGGTAATAAGTAACTTACCTAGAGAACAGTAAAGTTCTCTTAGATTCAGTCAGGGTTATAGTGAAGCTTAGTTTAGATAGTGTTTTTCTTTGTATGAGTCTGTCTGTCAGTGTTAATTTTAATATTTTCTGTGATTTGAACTTGGTGGTTTACTGCAGATACATATTCAGTATTTTCATGTTTTATTATTAAATATATTTAAAACTAACCTTTGAGAGCACCTATATTTATTTGGTGATACTGTGTGGGCCACTCCAGAAGGTCTAGCCATCTTGGTGAACTACTACCATTTGTATTGGTATTAATTCTATACAGTATAATTGGACACCCTTTGTTAAGGGCATGTCTGGTGATGTTGATAACTACCTTATACTCTGGGTAGAAGGGGACAAAACAGGTAAATCTGTGCCAGCCTTTCCCGTGTGTGTGTGTGTGTGTGTGTGTGTGTGTGTGTGTGTGTGTGTGTGTGTGTGTCAACAATCAAATCTCTCTCTGTGTATATGTCAGCTACTTAGGGCAGGGACATGAAGCACTGACTTCACAGAGAGACTGCTGGAGGACTTGGCTTGGACACTGGACTGAGGACCTAACCCTACAGCTGTACCAGTGGGGAGTCTTATTGGGGACATGGAAGGGAGACAGATGTAGAGACATCCAGACACTGGGCTGAGTGTGTTCCCTGTGTGCTAAGGGAAGTTGTACTTGATGCAGATAGGTCTGCATCTGGAAATTTTGAGTGCATCCATTTGTATTCCAAGTGCACGTCCCTCTCCAGTGTCAGTGCTGAGGATTCAGGCTCCTTGATTACTGGCCCATTATGGGGGTCCCACATATTGGTGGCCATCTCATATTGGTAGCAGTGGTGGGCATTACAAATGCAAACAGAACTTCATCAGAAAACCATATGTATAATATGTTACATATATGCATTACATGTGTATTTGATATATTACTCATACATAATATGTGCACATTATACAGTATAATAAGTAATGTGTTATATAGTCCTCAGCTGTGGGTTGGGGCAGTCTGGAAAATGCCTAGGGCACCAACTTATCTAATTACAGCTCTGATACTGATCCACACATGATCAGTTCAAATAACATTATACCCATCCTATTCCAAACTAATTATTGAATTCATGACCAGCAGTGCCCTTCATTTTTTTTATCAAGCAGTTTTTGAATTCATGATGTGCCCATTTTATGTTTATGCTTCTTACAGGACACTTGCTAGGTGATGTCCCTCAGTATAACCAAGTGGAGAGATACAGCATACAAACATATAACTTAGTTTTACTTGCTGGAACTTTGATTTCATCAGATTTTAAATATCTGGTATAATGCAGCCTTCTTTCATCTCCCTGAAAATAAGAAGCAAAGTAACATCCAGCAAACAAGATACAAAACACAAGAAAACAATATATGGAATAAAAACAAGAAGTATGCCTTTCCCCACACAGCAGTCTATGGCATATTCTGTTTGAGAGAGCTCTCTTAGTAAATAGGTTTTCTTTCCCTCCCCCTCTTAAATAAAAATTTTAGTTCCTAGCCCCTCCTTTAGTTCACAGGTAACTAATGTCTTCTAATTTGTTTGACTTGCCAAGAGGCTCAGTTGTGGTTTCTTTCCTAAGCAGAACTTTTAATATACAATGATAAAGGGCTTTGGCACATTCCAGTAAGAATACACAGTATACAAAATAAGGAATGCAGATTAAGAAATCTGTCTTTCAAAGACAACACTTTGTCAGAGTCTGACACAGTAAAGCCTTGAAATGTTTTCTTTTCCCCATTAAATAAAAATCCTTGTTCCTGGCTTTCCCCTAAGGTCACAGGTAATTAATCTCCTAATTCATGTGGCTCACCAAGAGATGCTGCTTTGTTTTTTGTTGTCAGGATGTCCCCTACTGCTTGCAGGGTGGGCAGGTATTTGATTTTAGTCACTCCTGCATCAGCTCCATCCTTAATTGTCCCTTCTAAGCACTGATCCCCAAGGGATTGGAGTGGATCCAGTCAGCATGAGAATTGACATCAGTAGAGGCTTCAACGTCAACAGTGATGGATGCAGTTAATCCAAAGACCTTTCCTTCTTCCGCATTGGTCTTCATAATAGCATCAGATTCGACAGCTGCTGTTACTGTGATGCTAAACGTCTCATCACTACTGCAGTTTGGGGTCGTTGACGATAGCCAGCAACTGTCTGAACTTTGGCATCATCAGCCTTTGAGCCTTCAGTGTTGATGGGGACAACCTATGTTTAGTGTCATTAGTTCTTTTGACATTAGCACCCACTGGTTGCTTACTGTTAGAACCCTTCAGTTTGTCAGTTTCCCGTGGTGCTGATGATGTCTGTGCCAAACAGGTTACAGGTACAAACCCTGTGCACTAGCACCAGTGCTGGCCATAACACCAGTTGCCATCTAAGGCTGTTGTCATGCTTCTATCCTTTCTAGGACAAGAGAAATGCAAAAACGCTGGTGACTTTACCACTCAAAATCCAATTTACCATTTGCTCTGGTTCCTCTTAAGCTTCCTTTTTAAAGACTACAAAGAAATAAGGAGAAACACCTTAACCCTGCCTCAGTGTTTCCAGTACAAGATACTGATGATGGGGATGAGGCTGAATCCCCAGATGTTCTTCAAATGACCCTACTAAGCTCTGGAAAATCCTTGAACAATGTGTAAGAAGAGGGTATGACCCTCCAAAACCTCTTTCTTCCTTTGAAAGGAATCACTAGAAGGCTTTCCTTCCTTCCTTGTCAACTTTCTGGGTGGTCTCTTGGCTGATAATATGGTTTCCTTGATTTTCTAGGAGGTATGGATGACCCCAAAGTGGTGGCCCATATATTATGAAGACCTTGTAGGATCCTCCAGTCTCTTTCAGACTGGGACACATTAGTAAAATCACCCTTGTGGAGTTTGTTGTCACTGTGGCTGCCTTAAAGAGGGGGACAGACTTCCCAGTTTTCTGTGGTCCATCACCTCAGCAAAGAGTCCAGGACTCTGGATTCCCATAGGAAGTGAATTTCTCCATTTTCCACTCTTTCATTCAGGTTGCTGAATTGCTTCTTTGGTTTCCAGTGGGATGTTGGACTTGAGTCATGCAAAATGTTGGACTGTTTGCTATGAGAAGCAAAAGATCTTAAGGAGAAGCTTACTTGTCAGATAGCATTGATGGTATACATTTCCAGTGTCTCCCTACAACTTACACACAGAGTAGTGGATGGAACAGCAGGTGCTGGCATTGCAGCTTGCCTCCACACCCTGCTGTGATCAACCAGTTTTGCCCAACAGTTCAGACCATCATTCCTGAATGCCCCTTTCTGTAGGACCAACCTTTATGGCCAGAAACAATCTTCAAGAAAGTAATAGCGATTGAAAACATGCCCTCACAGCTGTATGAATTTTACTAACTCCACAGAGATCCTTTGCCAGGACACAACCAACAGCAAAAGAACAAACATTCTGTGAGGGGCTACTGCCGCCATCATTCTTTTCAAAATAACGCCTTCTTGGAAGCAGAAATAACTCAACAAAGTCAAGGGTTCTTTTACTCCCTCTTCAAGGGCAGCTTCAGCACAACTCCTGAGGGCTTGCCCAGCTGTTTCATTCTGGAAGAAGTAAAGGGTCACCTGTCCCTTTATTTTTAATCATGACTAGTTAAAGACGATTATGGCCAGATTTTATCAGATCCCTTTCCTGGCCTCCATTCTGCTTTATTTCCTTTCCTCATATGATTTGCCACCATCAGAGGTGCGCAACCAGAAAAGATGTAATCACCTTGCTTGTTAAAAAAGCCCTACATTAGGTCCTGGCAGATCAGATAGATTCCAGTTTTTCAAGATTCTTTTTGGTTCCAGAGAATGTAAAAGACACAAGACTGGTTTTGGATTTAATCTGTCTAAACAGATTCATCCCAGTAAAGGGATTCCAGATGACGTTGGTGCATTCAGTCATCCCTTGCTTTGTAAGAGGAAACTGAATGTGCTGTTTAGATTTCCAAGTTGCTTACATGAATATCAAAATAGCCAGGAAGTTGAGGAGGCTTCTTCACTTATGGGTAGGAACCAGTTGCTCTTAGATTCAGGTTGTTCTTTTTGGGCTCATCACAGCCCTAGGGTGTTCGGTAAATGTATGGCCATCATTGCTGCACACCAGGGTCTGCAGGGGACAGAATTGTTACCCACTCTGGATGACTGGCTCCTAGCCACACTGACACTAAACAGCCTACAGATGTCTCAGTTTACTTCAGAAATGTCATTCCCTTGACATAATGGGGAGTGCTGCACAGATGCATTTGTAGCCCTCATAGACCCAGGTATTAATAGACTTGACAGCTAGACAAGATTTACTGTGAGGCCTTTCTTTCCCAAGAAAGGATCGTTTCCATGCAAAGGACCATAAACTAGATTCTTTATCAGAGCCCTGTCCCTAGCCAGTTACATATCAGGAATCTTGGACTGATGACAGCCAGCATAGTCATTGTCCGTCACTTTAAGTTTCACATGAGGTTTCTCCAGTGGGCATTCTGAACACATCGGTGCCAAATTTCACACTGTCGTACTCGTCTCGTCAGGATATTGAAGGTTTGCAAGTGCCATATGTTGTGGATCCATACCCCAAAAGTGGCACTGGGCAGCCCCTTTCACCTGCCTTCCCTTGTATTGACTGTCACCATGGACACCTTATCCTTGAAGGGGGACTGCACTGTCATGGTATGACTGTCAAAAATTGTGGTCACAAATGGAGTTCAGCTGTCACATCAGTCTCTTGGAGTTATGACTGGTATTGTTCACCTTGCAGGCCCTTCAGGATTCCCTCCCACATGTTGCTTTAGTTGTTTATACAGACAATATTGCGTGGTCTGATAATACCTACCCCTTGTATCAGGAAATCATGAAGGTGTGGTAATAGACTATTTGTCATTAAATCATTTTCTGATAGTGACCCATATCCTGCTGCAAGCCAGGTCTCTGGCAGACTCAGCAGTTGTCTTCTGATGCCACTTCAGTTGCACCTAAGCATGTCAGCATTATAGTGAATATTCTGTTTGTGGGAGAGCCTCAATGGGACTTATTTCCATCTTAAACCAGTGCCACGTGCAGTGACTTCTTTTGCCTTATTCTCCCACAAGGAAGTGGCTAAGGGATGCTTTTATACAGAAATAGATGCTTTTATACAGAAATAGCTTGTGAGTCTCCTTTTTGCCTTTCTCTCCATTCACTTCATTCCCAGGTACATCCAGAAAGTGAGAGTAAGCAAATGCAGGCTGATTCTCATAGCCTGCTTTTTGCCCAAACAAGTTTGGTTCTTTGTGTTATTGCCGCATCTGTTGGAGAAGCCTCTGTATATAGGGCTTCAGAGCCCTTCTTTCTTTATAGGTTCATAATTAAGTACTGGGCAGTCAGTCTCAGACCATTACAAATCCATATTTATGGTTCAAGGAGGGCAAGACAGAATAGACCAGGGGAGATTTTGTGGCTTCCCATCCAATTATTATGTAGGTTTACCTTGACGGTAGGAAAGGTGCTACTCTGCTTAACTTATAGTGGGCGATTGTTCCATCGGTGAGGGATATGTTTGGGTGTGAATCTCTCACTCCAGCATGTCTTTTTTATCTGTTAAAGAAGTAGTTCTTTTAATTGGATATTTGAAGTACCATTTGCTCTGTGAAGAAATAAAAGCAGGTCAAAGGGGGTTGAACCTTTCATGGCTCAAAAAGGTTAGCTACTGAGCTCCACTGAGGAGCCTGTAAGAGCCTGAATATAGATAGAGGGCTGCCATTCCATCCCCATCACTAAGAATTTTGAAGCCACTGATCTTTTTAGTGATGATTCCCTGAGATCTTTCAAGTTGAGTAATATGTTTAGACAAATACCTGTCAAAAGTTACATTAGATTCGTGAATGGGTCTGTTGAGATACAGGTAAAGGGGAATTGAGATTTCTTTAACTCTAGTGGAAATGTGTTTAGAAATTAGATGAGCCGTCAGATAGAAGGCTTTCTGAACTACTGCACAGGCACAATGGTCAAACAATAAGGAATTATCAAAGAGAGTGCCTAGATCTCTTTCAACAGTGTCTTATTGGAGAGGTGCGTCACCTATATGGTATGTGTGAATTATTTCTTATTTGCCAAAATGAGCACACATGTTTTTTACATTTAATTTGAGACCATTGTCCTTACATCAATTATTAACTAGGGCTAACTTGTGCTGGCGAATAACAACATCCAGTTTACAATCATTTGCAAACTTAAGGTAACCATAAGCCAGGTGTGTTTGCTTGAATGTTTGAGAAATTAATACCAAATAGAAGAGGGCCCAATACTGAACCCTGTGGTACACCACTGGTAATTATTTTTTGTTTTCATAAGTGGCACCTGAAACTCTTAACCATATGAATTCTGTTAGACAACCAGTTTGCTATCAACCCTACAGCGTGATAATCTATATTCAGATAGTAGAAATCTATCTTTTGACTTTACAAGGCTAAGTCAATTTATGCTGTATGTAATGCATAACCACTACTCACTACTTCAGCTACTTGTTCAAAGAAATTAATCAGGTTAAAGAGGCAGGATCTTCCTTTGTCAGAGCTGAATTGATGAGTGTCCAGTGTTGAGAATTTCAGTGTCCATATTAATGAGGTCAGGTATAATATGCTCCATAGCGTTACATATGAGGCTAGAGAGTCTGTAGTCTGTGGTTAGGCTACCCTTGTATAACGGCATTACAATGTCTGTTTTCCAGACTTCAGGAATGTAGTGGAGAGGCTTGTATTAAAGAGCTTAAGTAAGGGTTCAAATTTGGCACTAATCAGTTATCGTACAATGTTATCAGGGCCTGTTAATCAAGTGTTTTTAGCTTTTGCGAGAGCTGAAAGAACCTGTTCCATGGTAACTAAAGGGGATGGCAGGGATTGCTGAATCTGTGGAATAGCTGTAATTGCAGGTGCAGTACAATTTGCAAAAAATTTGTCAAGATTCTTTTTTGGTCAGATTGTGCGGTATCATTGTGGACTAGCTATGGACATTGGGAGTTAGTTCTTAATTTCCTGAAACCGTTTAAAGAATAATTTGTAGTTCTTAGTTGTATTGGCTATTTTAAATTCGTGTACAGCTTTGAGCTGCCTAAAGTTTCCCTTAAGCATTTTACTAGTTTGTGTTCTCCTAAGGTAGGTAGAATAAGACCTCTTTTAAACATCAAGCAAACCGTACCCAGACTGAAACTTTCTCAAGTTAACCACTTATTTTTTTTTTCTCCAATTCTGGTGAGGGGCATTCAAAAGTAGATGAACTAGATTTGTTATGCAGAGCACTTCTCAAAGTGCATAACCCTGGTTCTGGGAACATCAGACTGTTCAGCTCAGGTTTTTGGAAGGTGCTCCTTACTGCTGTATCTAGCTACCATTATCGGGGCCTACTTGATAATTCTTTAGCTTTCTTCAGGACCTGCGAGGCTTTCCTTAAAGGTACTTATCAGGCATCAGTTGAAAAGTACTGTACTGCCTTGGAGTTTGAATTTCATGTTTGAGAAGTTAACATTGTCTCTCTATAAGCAAGCATTTAGAAAAATCTGAAATTTTCTTCACTGAAGATTGTCTTTCTGAGGGGTTATAGTGTCATCTGGGCAGTATTTTGAATTTTGAAATTCAAGCACAGTCCATTGATCCCCCTTACATGACTTTTTGTAAGAATAGAGAACTACTAAGAACACCATAATATCTAAAGTTTCTGTGCAGATTAACTTGACTCCGTCCAACACTTTTTTCTGGTGTTCCTTTCAAATAATGCCAACAAAGGAGAATACGTACCGCACGGCTTGCATGAATCTAGCCAGCTGTGATTTTTATCTGCACAGAACAAAGCCTATCAGAAAAGAGAACTCGGCTGTCTGTGTCTTATTCACCTAACAAATTAGAACAAAACACCTCTAAAGATTTCATCAGCCAGATGACTCATGGAGTGTATTAAGTTTTACAATCACTTTTGACTGGCTAATGTGAACTTCAGCTGCTTCCTGTTTTTCTGCTTTAATAAGCCTCTGTTTGAACTGGTTTGTGCTTATTTGCTCAAAGCTGCAGTGAGTTAGACCTTCTGCCCTTGCTCAGCTGTTTTCCAAATATCTGCTGAGAGACTGCAGAAGATTAGTGCTTATTTTCAGCAGTTTCTGATTAAAACAATATTTCCTGCATATCTGATTGTTTAAACTGTGCAACTGTATTTTACAACATTTTTAGATTGTCTGCTAATTGAATTCCTCTTACAACTGTAATTACTGTTCATCTGCTTGTTTTGTTCATTTTACTTGTTTGCTGCACTTGAAAAACACTAGCATATAGACTAGGTTCAGTTTTTTGCCGAGTCTAGTACTGTTTGCAACATTTGAAGCTTGTAAAACAGTTACTCTTCAGTCTGGAGAGGTCCCCCCATGCCCTTGTGGGAGGAGGTACAGTTTGGACTGATCTACTTAGAGTTATTGTTGCAGGGCCCTTTTTAGGGTGTTTTGATTGGATAATTTGAATTTTGGCTGTTTCCTGTTTTTCTGTTTTAATAAGCCTCTGTTTGAATCAGTTTGTGATTGTTTTAGCCTGTTTGCACATCACACAGGCTCGAACACTGCTGTGCAGAGAGATTGCTGGTTATTGATGCCTGCTCTCTTGCCTTGCAAATATTACTCAAACCAGAGCTCTTCGCACCTAAACCTACTAGTACCTGCCCCTGCTGTCTTCCCTCTTGAACTGTTAGAGCTAGACCAAGATTTTTCCTAGGACCATGACCTGCCAGTTTGCCTCCTTTCTCCTATCAGCCTGGATGACATGGGTCTACTGAAGTAGCGTAGCAACTGCCTCATGTACATTGACAGCCCCCTTTTTCTAAATCATTCTTGTACCATTTGTTAGTGGTGCACCTACATTATGAATCTGGAATCACAACTCTTTCACAAAATAGATAACAATACAGAGCGGGTTGTCATCCTACCTACCTCATCTCCTACTCATGGAACACAGCACACACATAGACCAACATATGAGGAGGTACTCGCAAAAAAATCTACCTAAACACCAGAGACCTTCAAAACACATGCATACTAAACCAGCGATAACACACAAAACACACAATACACGTAATGACACAAGCACAAGTGTCTCAATTAAAGCCCATAAGGCAACACACATCCACTCCAAATATCTTAGTCATAGGAGACTCTATAGTGAAATGCACAGACGTCCCCCTCACCAGGCTGAACAAGGAGAAAGTCACAATCAGCTGTCTTTCTGGTGCCAGGATTTGTCAGATGATGCAGACACTCAAGAATGTCAACAAGTACCATTATGATTCAGTCATAGTTCATGTTGGTGCATACTTCCCTGGATTACATGAGGAGAGATGTGATTGAGCTCTCTGATTATGTGTCACAGGCAGGTATGTCCATAGCCTTGAGCAGCAGATTATCCTCGCCTAGGATAGTACCACAGTATTAACAGAAAATCATTGACTTCAATAATTGGCTTAGTTTCTGGTGTCATTCTAAGGATATCCAGTTTCTGTAAGCCTGGGATAACATGATTGATAGACCCTGATGCTTTGCCAGAGATGGTCTTCATCTATCACCCCTGGAATTTCAGCAACTGGCAAAGGCTCTTGCCACCCCCTTAGTACCTTTTTAGACAGTGTCACAAAGACAAAATTCCTGACATAAAAATTTCATCAAAAAGCAATCTCAAGGTTATGCAGCTAAACGCTAGGAGCCTTAGCATGAAACTGCAATCACTCGAAGCAGTCCTCACGTTGGAAGACGCTGACATCTGTACAGTCATGGAGACCTGGTTCAAGGCAGTGGAGAGCACCCCAGCCATACCATCTTACACCTCTTACCGCAGATTCAGATCACGGATGAAAGGCGTGAAAACTAAAGGAGGCGGTGTATCAATATTCGCTAAAGATAAATACACTTCCAGATTGGTTAAACAGTGCAGTTCCCCAGAGACACACCTATTCAAGTCATTGCCAGCTACAGGACCCCCTCCATTAATCAAGACACCCACTCTGCCTGCTTGAATCTACTGGGATCTGTCAAGATGCATCCAAAAACCATGGTTCTGAGTGATTTTAATTATCCATCCTTTGAGTGGGTAAATTACTTGTCTCCGCTCACTTGCCCAAAGGTTCAAGTTCATTAATTCCCAATGCCCTGGACTAGCTGGTGGACACCCCAACTAGAGACGCCAACATCTTAGATCTGGTGCTTAACAATATGGGCGACCACTGTAGCATTCCATCTGTAAGGTTTTCTGTTGTTTTAAATTTATTATTTAAATGTACTGTCCTGGTTAGGAACGTTTTTAAATCTAGGAAGTTGTGTTTTACTGGACTGTCATAACACTTAACTATACTTTTAAACAGGAGAGCACTTTTTTCTTCTAAGTTTGAAAGTTATTAAATGTAGTTAAAAACATTTGTATCGGTTATAAATTTTGGTGCTGGAAAGTGTATTAAAGTAATTTTTACTGTTTTTTTCTGTTAGTTTGAAAGTTATTAAATGTAGTTGAACTTTTTTTTTTTTTTTTTAGGGAAAAAGTGACTTTTTACAACTTTGAATTTTTACCTGCCTGTGCTTTTTGTTTTCCCTTGGAAAGAGGAACCATTTTCAGTTTGGCCTTGGAACAGACTGCCAGTCCCATGGTCGGTCCTTTATCCAGCCACAAAAAGGAAAAAGTTAAGCAAATAGCTTTTGCTACCACAGCAGACTAGCACTTTGCCTCTGCTGCAGGTGGGTCACTGTGGTATGGGCAAAGCTGGTTTCTTAGACCATTCATCTTTTACTTGTGCCACTGTGGACTGAGGATTAGCCAAGTCCTTTCTGGCTTTTGGTGTCCCTTCAGTGGGTAAGAGAGAGCCACTCTTGTCAGTCCTGGGAGAAGGAGCAGGAAAGTCCTCCCTGTTTGTTCAGAATGTTGTGCCCATCCGTGGGGAAACTGCTGCCGCCATTAAATAATGTTGATTCAATTCTTCCAGACAAAAAAGAAATATAAAATTAAACACGTACCTGCTCCTGATCAGATTTCTCGGGACAGGAATAGTTAGGATCTAATTCAGGCTATTGATTTTTCTTGCAAGGTGGTTTCTGGTAAAATGAAAAGGGATACCTCTTTTCTTTGAAGAGATTCAAGTTTCTGAATCTGGACAGGAAGATGAAAGGACAGATGCAGGGTTTTCTCTTCAGATTTCAGATTCAGAGGAAAGCGCATGATTCTCGCTATGAGGTTTCTCTTTCTCTGAAACTATTCAGAATGGGCAGTGTTTTCAGTGTGATAACACTGGATGTTCTTCGTCTCACATTGCTGCAGTCATAACCTGTGGGCAGTCCGCTGTCCTCGATCGGCTCGAATACCAAAGAGCTGGGCTGGTGTTGGTCATTGTCGCCTGGAGCTGACGTCAGTACATAGTAGTACTTAAGCGCATGACCGACGCCATATCCTCAGTCTTTCTTGCCGCGTGGTCCGAAGCAGAAGCAGCGTTTGCGAGTGCCGTTCGGCGTTCTGAAATTGTCATTTTTCGAGTTTCAGACCGAAGACCAAGTTGGGCTAAGTACCCCGTTGGGGAAATCTTTGTCTTTTTCTTGCCTCAGTTTCCGGATGTCAGAAAAAGTTAATAATTGCATTTCTTGTGGGAAACAGATACCTCATAGGGATTATCACTCTTTCTGTATTCCTTGCTTGGGGCCTGAGCACGACGTGGTCAGGTGTCGCTTTTGTGCTAGATTTAATAAGCGCACAATTAAAAGGAGATTAGACTGTGCCAGGCTTGTTTTTGGTAAAAGGTGTAACTATAACATGCCGTCGGATCCTCTGACGCCCGCTACCGCTAAAAAGCGTAAGGATAAATCTTTGAAGTCTAAACCGGATGAGTCATCCGTTGCGGACGCCGGTTCTACGGAGCCTCCGGTTGAATCTGTGGATCCTGCCGAGGGTTCGGCTGAATCCCAGGGGGAACCTTTACTTTTGCAGGAGTTGGCCTCTCAGGATTTAGGCCCAGCTGAGGGTGCTTCTCAGGTGTCTGTAGTTCCATCTTTACAGAAGGTTTTTAGGCCTTCTACTTCAGTGGCTAAAGGCCATGCTAAGGCCAAACCTTGTCTTGTTAGCCCTGGTCATGGTTCTAGCTCTCCAGCCCCTGTTCCTAAAAAACATATGTTGAAAATGGCGGAGGACTTGATTACTTTGATCAGGGGTTCTATGCCCCCCCCAGAGAAAAGGCCTAGGGTGGAGGCAGATTTAGAGGGAATGGATCATTCCTCTGACTACTCTGATTCCTCAGCTGAGGAAATTCAGGATTTCCCTTCTTATTCAGACTCGGATGCAGAGGATTCCTGTCCTTCTGCTTCTCCTCCAGAGGATTTTTCTTTTTCTGAGACTTTACATTCCATGAGGGAGCATTTTAAGTGGGAAGGCCAGGATTTTTCAGATTCTCGGAAGAGACTTGGGGAATTTTTGTTTCTGCCACAACATAGGCCCTTGGCTATTCCTCCTGTCTTAGATGTTGTTCAGGATGTTTTTTCTGAATCTTCCCTTAATCCTGATTCTTTGCCTCCTGCCCCTGTTAAGCCAGACAGATATTATACCAGAAGCACATAAGTATTTGTACAAGAGTCCTAGAGCTGATCCGGAAACTATTATTCTAGGTCCGAAGGGTATTAGGGCTTCTGTGGTTAAGAATCCAGTTCCTTTGGATAAAGATTCTAGAGCTTTAGATAGGTGGGGGAAAAAAGTGTACACCTCCTCTACGTTAGCTATGAGGGCGTTGAATTGCCAATTTCATATGCTGAAGTATCAGAACTTTTTGTTGGGTCAATTGGAATCTAAGGTGGATGCTTTATCTGAGGGTATAGAGTGTAAGGAGCTCCAGGAGTTGGTTCATGCATCAGATCAAGTTGGCAAGCATTCTTTACAGTGTGGTTTTGATGCTCTTCAGGCTACATCCAGGGTGGCTGCTACAGGTTCAGTTATTCGTAGACATGCCTGGCTTAAGGATCAAAATTTGTCAGAGCATGTTAAGGCTCGGATTTTGGATGCTCCTCTTCAATCGGAAGTACTTTTTGGTCCTCCTGTGGAATCAGTTTTGAAAAAGATGGAAGATAAGGCTAAGTCTATGCAGGCGGTCAAAGATTTTATGCAGGTGCAGCCCCCTACGTTTAGTAGGAATTGGCCTACTAGGGGATGGTCTTATCCTTCTTCGGATTATCAGTCTAAGGGCAGGTCTAGACGTGGTAGAGGCAGAGCCCACAATCAGGGTTCTTTCAGACCTAGGACTTGGAGTTCTCCTGCACAGTCTTCTGGTGAGGGCAGGGGTCAGCCCTTTCGTAAACAGACCCAATGACCTGTATCTTCCGCTGCCAGACCCTTCTTTACTGGCAACTCCTGTAGGAGGAAAGTTGGGACTTTTCAAACAAAACTGGCATTTGGTCACCCAGGACAAATGGGTGTTGGATATAATAAATCACGGGTACAAGTTTTATTTCCACACTTTTCCTCCTTTCAAAGGCATGCCGGATGTGCCTCCTCAACAAAGGATGGAGGCTCAGGAGCAAATTTCTTTACTTTTGCAGATGGGGGCAGTTCAGGTGGTCCCTCCGTCAGAAGTAGGCCTAGGTTTTTATTCCCGTCTTTTCCTAGTGCCAAAGAATGGAAAGACTTGGAGGCCAATTCTGGATTTGTCCATTCTCAATACCTACCTAGACATTCCAAAATTCAAGATGTTAACATAACAACAACTTCTGCCTATGCTAGGCAAAGATCTCTGGATGGTAACCCTGGATCTCAAAGAGGCCTATCTTCACATCCCTATCAGAACCAGCTGCAGGAGATTCCTGAGATTCCGGGCTGGTACTTCTCATTATCAGTTCTCTGCATTGCCCTTTGGTTTATCTACTGCGCCCAGAGTATTCACAAAAGTTCTGGCTCCTGTAATTGCCTTCCTCAGACAGAGAGGAATACAAATTTATCCTTATCTGGACGATTGCCTGATTCTTGCTCAAAACAAGGACAAGTTACTACAACATCTCCAGTATGTAATGGCAGTTTTAAGGTGCCTAGGGTATTCTGTGAACGAAATAAAGTCCAGTCTAGTGCCCTCTCAGGACATGTGCTTTCTGGGTGTGAGACTGAATACAGCTTCTCAGATGGCATTTCTGACCCCGGACAAACAAAGAACTCTTCATCTGTGCTCCCAGCAGTTATCAGTAATGTCCAGGCTGACTGCAAGGACAGTCCTTCAAGCCTTGGGGTTCATGGCATCTTGCATTCTAGTACTTCCCAATGCCAAACTGCATATGAGGAAGCTACAATGGTATCTCAAAAGTGTGTGGACTCAACACTGCCACGGTTTGGACACTGTTATTCGGATTATACCTTGCATCCAGAAGGAATTCTTGTGGTGGGCTCAGGAATGTCACCTAAACAAGGGACTCTCTGTGATCCGACCAGAGGCGAGTCAGATCCTAACGACGGATGCCTCGGACTTGGCTTGGGGAGCACACTTCAATGGAAAATGGATACAAGACACGTGGCCTCCCAAACTACTACATTTGCATATCAACATGAAGGAGATGTTAGCAGTCCAATTTGCCTTGATAGCCTTCAAGGACCTACTTCAGCCGGGACAGGTGTTGATTCAAACAGACAACACAACAGTCATGTGGTACATCAACAAGTAGGGGGGAACCCATTCCTACCCTCTTTGCAGACAAGCAATGATTTTATGGGAGACTGCTCTGAGTTTGCATATCAATCTTCAAGCACGGTTTCTGCCAGGAGCACAGAACTCCCTAGCAGATGTATTGAGCAGGCAAATTGTGGATCCCCACGAGTGGAAACTGGACCCTCAGGTATTCAAGCAGTTGACCGTGGCTTGGGGAGCTCCAGACATAGATCTGTTCGTTTCTCCACTGAATTTCCAACTGCCAAAATTTTGCACAAAGTTGTTCCACCCAAATGCTTGGAAAGTGGATGCTCTATCTTTTAGTTGGAACAACCTTCACGTTTATGCTTTTCCCCCTCTGCCTCTTCTTCCCAAGGTACAAGCCTTCCATGATTCTAATAGCACCAGATTGGCCACGTCAGCATTGGTATCCTCTGCTGAGGAGTTTAATTCAGGAGCCTCCTTGGCCTTTGCCACAGGTTCCTCATTTGTTGTCCCAGTCAGACAATCATTTTCTCAATGTTCGGGTGCAGTCCCTGCATCTAACAGCCTGGCGTATTCTGTAATGGAGCCGGTGGGGTCTCAGCTTCCTCAACAGGTTTTAGATGTCATTTTGGAAGCCAGGCAGCCTAGTACTAGAAAAGTTTATGCTGATAAATGGAAGAGATTTTTTCTTTGGAGCACAGCTAAGGGCTTTGATGTTTCAGTGCCTAATTTGAGTTTTGCACTGCAGTATCTTACTGAATTACTGGACAAGGGTTTGTCATTCTCTTCTGTGAAGGTTCATGCTGCAGCCATTTCTGCTCACTATGATTGTGACCCTCCTTTATTTTCTCACCCTTTGTTCAAACAATTTCTTAGAGGGGCAAAGAATATAAGACCCCAATAGAGCTCCTACTCCTTCCTGGGATCTCAATTTTGTGTTGGAGAAGCTTACTTTACCTCCTTTTGAACCTGCAGCTCGTCTGAATTGAAGTTTTTGTCTTGGAAGACTGCTTTTTTGTTGGCCATTACTTCTGCTAGGAGGGTATCTGAATTGCAGGCACTCATGGCAGTTGAACCCTTTCTGATATTCCATAAGGATAGAGTTTCTTTGAACTAACCCTACTTTTATGCCTAAAGTGATTTCTAATGTGGCCTTGAACCAGTCTATTCATTTGCCTACTTTTTATGCTGATCCCCAAAATAAGGGGGAAAAAGTCTTGCATTCTTTGGATATCCACAGACAGTTGCGTTATTATTTGAGCAGAACTAAAGTGTTCAGACAGACTCAACAGTTATTTGTTTCTTTTGCTTTGGGTTCACAAGGGAAGGCTGTTTCAAAGCAGACTATTTCTAAGTGGATTGGTCAATGTATTGCTTTTTGTTATTCTCATCATGGGAAGGATGTTCCTGCTGGGATCAGGCCTCATTCTACTAGGGCTACTGCCACATCTACTGCTTTTTTGAGGGGGGTAGCTACTAAGGATATTTTGGAGGCAGCTACTTGGAGTTCAGTACACACTTTTACTAAGCATTACCATCTCCTCTTTATTCCAAGTCCAGGGCTGGGTTTGCCACTGCAGTTTTACAGGGCATGTTAGCAGCTCCTAATGCTACTTAGTTTGCCAGCCTCCCTTTTCCTTTGCTTTGGGATTCTACCCACAGGTTATGACTGCAGCAATGTGAGACGAAGAACATAGTACAGTTTTGTACCTACCATAAATGTAGATGTTCGAGGATCTACATTGCTGCAGTCCAATTATCCCTCCCTCCTTCCCCCCTATAGTTTGTGGTTGGGTGTTTACTATTTTGGCTCTGGCCTTCTTTCATTCTTAGGCCTTCTGACATCTGGGGCAAGAAAGACTGAGGATATGGCGTCGGTCATGCGCTTAAGTACTACTACGTACTGACGTCAGCTCCAGGCGACAATGACCGACGCCAGCCCAGCTCTTCGGTATTCGGGCCGATCGAGGACAGCGGACTACCCACAGGTTATGACTGCAGCAATGTAGATCCTCGAACATCTACATTTATGGTAGGTACAAAACTGTACTTTTCTCAGTCCCAGAAAATACTATGAGTTCTTGCAAATGTAAATTCCTGAACCTTCACTCATTCCTCCATTGCTGTCAGCACTGGAGGATGTGTGTGTGCCACTACCTGCAATTTTCCTGATAATTAGCTTGCTGCCCCTAAAAAGGCAGGTAGTTTGTATAAAGTTCCTCAGTTTTTACATTTTTATGTACTCTTCCTAAACCTGACCCAGAAGGTAAACATTTAGTTAATCCTTCTGCTGCTAAGCATTTAATTAATTCCAATCCTACACTTTCTGACAAGGATAGGAAAATAATTAAGTGTGGAAAAAGTGTATGCTTCTGCTACTTTGATTTTCAGAATTTTGAGCTGTCAGGTTCATATGTTAAAGTTTATTCTGACTAGTTGTGAAAGTATGAAGAAAGTTTTGTCTGCAGTTTTTTTTCTTGTTAGGAAAATTTGATTTAAGTTGTTTATTTTCTACTGTTTTTCACGTCACAACTAAGTGTTTAATGTGTATGTAAGACTTTGTTGATACTTCTTCCAAGGCTTTGGCCACTGGTCCTGTTTTGAGGAGGTTTGCCTGGCTACACCCTCACAACTCCCAAACGTGATTCATGTGAAAAATGAGATTTTAAATCTTCCTCTGGATAGAGGTTTAGTTTTTAGTCCCTCTTCACGCAGATGTTATCCTTAAGATTTTTCAGGCTTCCTTTTCAAACATTTCCAAGGGATTCTGTAACCCCTCATTCAGTTTTGGCAAGAAACAAAATAAACTGTTTCAGCAAAATGCTGGTAAACAGATGTCTAAGAAGCAATGGCAAGCAAGGAGGTTCCAAAAAAATAAAGGAACTCGCTGAAATATTGGACAGTTCAACAAGTCCAAGTGACTGTTTAAGGGACCATGTGCCCCCACCCCCCATCCCACCCTGGCAGTCCCTTTTACCTTCCTGAAAGTCTGAATCTCCATTTCTCTCTTTGGCAATAAATAATTTCCGACAGAAAAGTTCTGAAGAGTATTCATCAACGTTACAGGAGGCAGTGATAAGAAGTTCTTCTTTCCAGAGGGTATTTTCTCATCCACCAGACCAGACTCCTTTATTTCCCCATGTTCTTCAACATATGTTGTCATATGGAGTGATAGAATCAGTTACTTCTTCCCAGTTTGAGAAACATTTTTATTCAAGTATTTTTTTTTATTTTTTATTTTTGGTGCCAAAGAAAGACAGTGCCTGGAGACCATTTTTGGATGTTTTCTAAATCAATTTATGATGGTGTTCAAGTTCAAAAAGCTGTCAATTCACAATGTGTTGATCTTTCTTCCTGTTTTAAGTTTCCTTGTGCCTTTTTGGGTCTCATGGCATCTATGATTATCATGATATCCCTGGCAAGACTCCACATGAGAAAGGTACAGTTTTATCTGAAGTCTCTTTGGTCCAAGCATCAAAACTCATATCTTTTCAAATCCCACTTCTGGGATTTGTAAGAGGAGAAATTACTTGGTGGAGACAGCAAACATTCCTAATACAGGTCTCCCTTTTCATACCCCCCCCCCCCCACACACACACACACACACACTTCTAAGCAGTCAGTCACCACAGACGCCTCAGACTTTGCATGGAGAGCAGTTTCAGGAGGGTTAACAGTGCAAGGTATTTCTGACACCAGTAACAGATGCAAACACGTAAATATAAAAGATATGCTTGCTTTCATCAATGCACTCAACTCTCTGAATCATCTTTGGTGCACACACAACAAAGTATTAGTTTAAGGATGTGCACATTTATGCAAAAAGCGTATTGTACGGTTTTTATTTTTTTATATTTTTTCTCCTAACAGATTTGTTTGTTTTTCAATTGAATTGTTTAGGATATAGGTCACATTAAAGGTGGGAAAAGTTTTTAAATGATTTATTGTGGTCTCGCTTTCTTTTTATGTCACAAAAACCTGGCATTTTAACAGGGGTGTGTAAACTTTTTATATCCACTGTATATATACTTATATTTACTATATATATATATATATATATATATATATATATATATATATTATATACATATATATATATATATATATATATATATATATATATATATATATATATATATATATATATATATATATATATATATATATATATATATATATATATATATATATATTTTTATATATATTTTTATATATACATATATATATACATATATATATATTTTATATATATATATATATATATATATACATATATATATATATTTTATATATATATATATATACATATATATATATTTTATATATATATATATATATATATATATATATTGTGTGTGTGTGCATATATTTTTACTTCTAGCTATGCCCTCTCAGGGCTCAGCAAACCTCCATCAGTTTACATGAAATCTACTTTACACTCAAAACCTATGTCCTTAGGTAACTTGGCTTCAGCTGCTTAACAGTTTGAGCTCGTGGAAGGTGTCCTTAAGCTTTGGAAGCTGGCCAGGTATAAGCCATATAGCTTTGACTACTGCAGCAGTGATCATTCGAACATCAACTGTTATGATAAGTTTATTTATACAACTGTACTTTCTTGATCAGCATACTTAGAAATATGAATATGAAGTGAGGAGCACTGAGCATTGTGGGAGGTGGAAGGGAGTTAGAACTGGGAAAAGTTTTCAGTGCCCAGCAAGACCTGACTGTGCAATTAATTCCTAAAGGTTAAAGTGGATAGGTGCTGATCATCTAGCTCTGTTATGTTAAGTGCATAACTTTAATTTATTTGAGTTTGTCTTAATAAGGAGTTTCGCATACTTAATGTGGAATTCTGAAACATGCTGTACCAGGCAGTAACTGTACCTACAAGTCCAAACAAGGCTTCAGGAGTTCTTAAACTGAGTAGACAAATTAAGATCTTTGGAGCTCTCTACCCAGTTCTGAAGTAGACTTGGGGCTCACTAAACCACAACATTTTGCTCATTGGGATGAAACACTAGTGTGTATATTTGAAGAAACAAAGTAGCTCATGTAAATCTATCAGCTTTTGCAATGTAGGTGGCACCAGTACTGCAGGTGTTTCCGAGTAGGAGAACCAAATGTCTGAATGCTGGATTTATATGTTGGGATTCAGCTATAAGGGCAAGTGGGCTCTTTTGTTAGGTCAGAAATTCCATTTTGCAGATTGAGAACTCTGGGTATTCATTTTGACAGAAGTCAAAGATAATTTGCTCTTTCTCTATTCCCAAGTACGCCATGTATACCATTTTATTTATTTATTTATGAGTTATATTGGGCCATGGTCAGTTTCTAGCCACAGCACAGAGTAATGCAATGTAAAAAAAAATCAGAAGCACAGTTAAGATCCATTACTCTGAAAGTTTCATAGAAAAACATGTTATCTAAAGGACAATGCAGTGGTTAAAAGGAAGACTGTACTGCTGTTGGTCCTTAGAGTTTTCTGCTTTCAAAGTAATTTATTTTATGAGTACGTGTGTTTTGTATGTGTGCACGCACATATTCCATATACAGGCACCATCACTGTTTCAGTATGACTGTGATCTGGTCTTCAAATCCCCGTGTCCTGCCATTAGTATCTTGTCATAGCATTTTCCTTGCAGTTTATTGCTGTTGCTGAAACTGAGACAAGATGTTGCCTTCATCTTCTACTTTTGTGATACAACTAAAACTAAGGAACTTGATTGGATAAACTATGAATGGCAGAAATTAATGGTTCTGTGACTGTAAAATGATTGTGAACATATTTTGTCGGTACAGAAGCTGTGAAAGTTTCTTTGGTCTGTGTGTCTCTTTCGTTGTGTGTTTTACAGTTGTTCGCATCAGTTGAGGTTTTAAGCAAAACATTGCCCCCTCCTTTGTATTTCACAGTTCATGTGGGACACTAATGATCAAAATTTGTGTTTTATTTGACGCATATCTGATTAGTATTATTAACTATGTTCAGCTGTTTTAGAATGTATCTTTAAGTTATTTGTAAGTCATTCAGCTTTGATCGTAATATTACTCTATTAAGGTATATTCATTAATCAGAATTGCTAGAATTAGAAGACAGAATCTTGAAAACTGACAAGTGCTTTTTCAATTTTTTTTCTTTCTGACAGGTCTTCTGAAGTGACCATATCCCAATACCTCTCAACCTACAGATGGTGAAAGTAGGAACAAAGGCCCTTGAAAAGTAGGTAACCTCCAGCCAAAAATCTGAACACCTTAATTAGCATAACTTTTGAATACTAAATAGCACATAACCCTTCTTGCTTCCAGTAAGAATGAGGAATATTACTCGGACATGCATATTAAAAACAGTGACAAAAATGAAGGGAAAATACATGCACATTATCAAAGAGATACTTTAAAGAACTGCATTGCAAAATTCTACCATGCAAGATAATTTAATTTTTGCTTCTAAAAAGAGACGCAAGACACTTCTGAGATGGCTACAAGTAAGTTGTAAGATGAGTGTAGTCTTTCTTTAAATTATTGGTGCCAGTAAAATGTTTGTCATATAGTGTTAAACAGTTTCAAAACTCATGAGTGAAGAGAGGGATTCAAAACATTTATGAAGGGGCAAATCAAGCCTGAAAATAGGAATGTTCCTCCAAATATAGGAATATCATGTACAATGGTAAATCAGGCCTGAAAATAAAATAGGGATGTTCCTCCAAAATAGGGATAGTTGAGAGGTATACGATGTCTCCCATTTAAGCAACTGAAATGCTTGTTACCAGAAGGCCTCAGTTTAGCAACGCTAACTAGGTATCCCAGTAAGCTCTTAAAAATTAATATCACTTACCGAAGGAAAGAGTGAAAAGCTATTGGATGAAAAACTTTGCTAATGACAAATTGACCAAATCTGGTTTTCCTAAAGAGGACAAAGGTAAAAGATCCTGTTTGCAAGAACTTGCATCCTCTACATTTCCTTTTTAATATAATCACCTGAATGGTCTAGTTGGCATGATGGTTAAGGTCTTTGCCTCCTATACACAAGGCACAAGATCCTGACCCTCTGACCAATGCCTGTTTGGAGTTTGCATGTTCTCCCTGTGTCTCCATGGGGTTTCTCCCATGTGCAGAAAACATGCTGAGTGTTTCCATCTCAGACTCACCAATGAATAGAGCTGTGGGCAGCAGCGTAGACTCTACATGGTGACTCATAGGGGGAAGAGTTGTACAGACCATCTGCTTTGGGCATCTACTGAGGTGCACAGTATCCTCAAGATAGGAGAACATGGATCACAGACTGTATGCCGTAGCAGGGCTAGCCACTCGATGGTGTAAAATATGGCTTTAGGTGATTCGGTCATGTTGACTAATGTCGCCAAAATGGCCATGGGTACTTACCGGTGATAAGTGGGTTGAGGACCCGGCGTACTCTGACCTATCACAGGGACCCTTGCTAACAGTGGGAAGGGTATATGCACCTCTATTGGCCAGTGTGTGTCTGCCATAAAGCTCAGCAGCCAGTAAGCTGCCGGCCGGTGTCTAGATGCTCAGCCTGGGTTACCTGGGATAGCTCTGTTGAGCGAAAGCTGGATGTAAAACCAACCAACCTACCAAACATGAACTGAGAATTGCTATGCTTAATGTAGGTTTACTGACTGGATGCAGCTTGGAAATGGATGACGTGATGATACGGAGGAGGTTGGACATCCTGTGTATCCAAGAGATGAGATGGAAGGGCATTGCAGCAAAGCCACTTGGATTGGGATCCAGACTGTACTACTCAGGAGGGGGACAGGCTAGAAATGGTGTAGGAATTGTGGTGAGAGAGAAGCTTCAGAAGGCAGTGAGGGATATCATCAGAATTAATAACAGACTCATGGCAATCAGACTCCAGTGTAATGATAGGGCAGTATTCATAATCTCAAGCTTTGACCCACAGCAGGGTTGTGATTGTGAGGAAAAGAGTGCATTCAGACAGCATTTGCAGGACCTACTAGACAAAGCAGGACAACATGAATTGGTGTTGATAATGGGTGACTTGAATGCACATATCTGGACAGACAGAACAGGATATGAGGACTGCCTAAGTCTACATGGGTTGCACAACAGGAATAAAGAGGGAGAAACCATTCTAGACTTCTGTCTGGCAAATGGCTTGATAGTAGCCAACACATGGTTCAGAAAGACGGACAGTCGCAAGATCGCATACAAGAGTAGCCAACATGCAACGCGGGTAGACTTCCTCCTAGTAAGGAAAAACCACTGGGGTAGAATCCATGATTGCAAAGACATCCCCTGTGAAGTCGGCCCACAGCATAAACCACAGCATAAACCACTAGTTGCCACAATCATCTGCAAGCAGTGGTCAGAGAAGGTTCTAAGGTCAACAGAGACCAGGCTGAAGACCTGGAAGTTGACTGGAGAGAAAGATCAAGGAATTACTCAGGGGACTAGCACCCAAGGAAGAGGAAGAAACAGGTGGAGTTGAACAAGAATAGCAGCGCCTAAAAACAGCATGTGTTAGGACTACAGAAAAGATATGTGGCCGAGCCAGATATGGAAATAAGGTACATAAGGAAAGCTAGTGATGGTGGAATGCAGAATTCCAGCACCCAAGGAAGAGGAAGAAACAGGTGGAGTTGAACAAGAATGGCAGCGCCTAAAAACAGCATGTGTTAGGACTACAGAAAAGATATGTGGCCGAGCCAGGTATGGAAATAAGGTACATAAGGAAAGCTGGTGATGGTGGAATGCAGAAGTCCAGGAAGTCATCAAAAGAATGGAGTGCAGGAAGAAGTGTGAGATAGAAAAGACTGACCAGGATAGGAAAGACTACTGGTTGGCTAACAAAGAAGGTAAGAAAGAAGTTTCAATAGCAAAGAATAAACCATTGGAGGCACTCTACCAACTCCTGGAAAGTGACTCAGTAAGTGGCACAAAGAAACTGTATCAGGTTGCAAGGCAAAGACAGAAAGACAAAGAAGACAGTCAGACTGCCTTCATAAGGGATGCCAGCAACAATCTGCTCACCAGTCCACAGGACATCAAAGGCAGATGGAAAGAGTATTTCCAGCAGATTCTGAATGAAGAAAACCCCACAGAAGCTGTACCGCTCCAGAAACGGCCTACGAGGAGAGAAGAAGAGGAGCCCACCCTAGAAGAAGTAAACAGCACTAAAGAAAATGAAGTCAAGAAAAGCAGCAGGCTCAGATGAGGTCACAGCAGATACAATAAAGATACTGGGGGGAGATAGGGGAAAAATGGCTCCTGAGGGTACTAATAGCAGTGTGGAGAGAAAGGTGTATCCCAGATGACGGAGAATAAGCATACTCGTGCCAGTGTACAAGCACATAGGGGACATCCACAACTGCGGGCAGTACAGAGGCATCAAGCTCCTATCACATTGCATGAAAGTTATGGAGAAGGGTGATTTATAAACGGATACGCAGAGTAGTAGAATGTAAGATGGGAGATGAGCAGTTCGACTTCAGATCAGGATGCAGCACAATTGACTCGATGTTTTCAGTGAGACAGATACTTGAGAAGAACCTAGAGATGAGGAGAGAGTCCAACTGGGCATTCCTAGACTTGGAGAAAACGTATAACAAGGTCCCAAGAAAGCTTATTTGGGCAGTATTGCGGTGGTTTGAAGTCCCAGAAACATTGCTAGAATTAGTGCAGGCTATGTACAAGGATACAGTGACTCGAGTACAAACAGTGTTCACAGAAGGGTTCCCAGTGGACGTGGGTGTACACCAGGGTTCATCTCTGAGCCTACTGCTGTTCATACTGGTGATGGACTGCATTAGCAAATCTGTTGGAGGGGACAGAACAACAAAGTTACTGTATGCAGATTATGTGGCACTACAGGTAGACTCTGAGCTAGAACTTCAGCAAAGGATAGGAGAATGGAATGCAAAACTGAAGGCACATGGGATGAAACTAAGCACAGATAAGACAGTGGTAATGGCAGCAAATTGGGGAAATCCGAAGAAGCTGAAAATAGAGATAGAAGTGAAGATAGTGGAAAAGGTAAACAGCTTCAAATATCTGGGAGGGGTGGTTGAGTAGAAGGGAAGTCTGGATGAAGAGGTCTAAACTAGAATCAGAGGGGCTGCAGCTTACTGGCATAGAGTGACCGGTGTAGTCTATGACAGAAGAATGCCAAAGAAGCTGAAAAGTAAGGTGTACAAGACAGTGGTGAAACCAGTACTACTGTATGGTACAGAAGCATGGGCAGTAAAGGCAGAACAGTTGAAGAAGCTAGAGGTGGTGGAAATGAAGTGCATGAGAAGGTTGGTAGGATGCACACTATAGGACAGACGAAGAAGTGAGGACATAAGAGCAGAAGCCAAAGTAGCTCCAATTGCAGAAACGTTCAAACAGAACAGATTTCAGTGGTTTGGACACATGCAGAAAAACAAAAGACAGTCTGGTGAGGACGATTTGGGACAGACAGGAAGAAGTTAAGAAGATGTGAGGACATCCAGCAAAGAGGTGGGTGGATTGCATGAAAGAAGATCTGCAACAGTCAGGCATGAGTGAAGGCAGGTATGCGGCACTGAATCGAGAGAGCTGGCGACAGCACGATGCCCTGACCCCATGTAGAAAAAAATGGGAAAAAGGGGGCTGATGATGATGATGACGACGACCTGAGTGGTCCTTCCACCTTTTTGGGTTTAGTATTGCTTGATCAGTATTTGGCAGATTTGCATTCAGTCACATGTCCTGCTCCTATGCTTATTTGTGGAACAGCGAGTCTCTTTTTAGGTCACAAAGAGATGTAATAGTAATACGAAAAAGTACAATTAATAATTTTACAGGAAGCTGAAGACTAAAACCTAGTTGCATGGTTCCAAGCTGTCACTAAGCTAAGAATTGTTGTGCCCATTGTCCAGAAACATAACCAACACAAACATTAAACTGTGGTTGCCTAGAATCTACAGTGAGCCTGTTATGCAAACAGAAAATCAGCAGTCTAGGGGCCCCATAGATCATGATTGCCATCATACAATGTAAGTGTTGCAAAGTCAGGAAAAAAATGCAAAGAAAACAAACAGCAGCTGTTCAGATTAGGGAAGTGCAATATTGTAGTACGTAAATGACAGTGACATTTTTTTTTTTTTTTTGGCTGTGTGATGCATAATCTCTGTCTGCCACTGTCCCATTTATTCATTCTGGCACAGACTGGTCTACATTCTCCAAAGCAGGATATCTTTTACCCCACTCAGGTATCATCGAAAAACTCATCAGCTTGAATGTAAACCCATACATCACAAGATGGGTTGCAAACTGGCTAAGTGACAGAACCCACAGGGTCAGAGTTGCTGGAGCCATGTCAGACTCAAAGCCTGTCACAAGTGGTGTCCCACAGGGCTCAGTCCTGGGTCCACTCTTGTTCGGCATCTACTTTTCTGAAGTACAAGCAAACACAGGAGGGTTATGGCTGACAAAGTTTGCAGATGACTACAAACTGGGCGCCATAGTCGAAAACACATCTGACACAGATATCCTCCAGAAGGGCCTCACAGAAACGGATAACTGGTGCCAGAGCCATGGCCTGAAGTTAAACGCCAAAAATGCATAGTCATACCCTTCGGGAAAAACAAGGTTACCCCTAGCTACCATATAGGTGGCAATCCACTGAGCACAGAAAAAGTCATCAGGGATCTGGGGACCCAGGTTGACCGTAGCCTTCGCTTGACACTCATGTTGCTAAAGTAGTTAGGAAAACCTTCTATATCACCCACCTGATCATGAAGGGATTCACATCTAGATCAAGGGAGGTCATCGCCTCACCTCAGTAATCACTTATTACACCTATGATTGAGTACAATGCCCGTCGAATGTATCTGACCAGACACCTGCTGCAGCTTGAAAGGCCCCAAAAGTTCCTCACCAAAAGGATAAAGGGTCTCAAAAATATGTCTTATGCTGCCCGACTGAAAGAACTCCAGCTCTATTCAGTCTCATACCGCTTGCTCAGAGGTGACCTGTGCCTGACATATAAGGCCATGTCAAACCCAGATTTGATGAATATGCTTCACCTCAAAAAATCTAGATCCCTCAGAACCACAAGGGCAGGAGACTTAAACCTTGACACGGTTATAAATAGAACGTGCTGGAGGGACAGATTCATCACCCAGAGACTCCCTGTGCTGTGGAACAAAATCCCGGTACATGTGAGGCAGAGCACCTCGCTGGCCTTGTTCAAGAGGAATCTTGACCAATGGATGGGAGATCGCAGATATACCCCAGGGATTACTTCAGTGTCACTGCTTGACAGAGGCACAGCAAAATGATAGGCATAGTTTTTATTCAAACTAAAGGGGTGGCGAAAGCCACATAACTATGGGCTAGGCTTATAAATGCCCTTGGGCAGATAGCCTAGTATGAACCTATGAACCTAAAATGTCCCTTATATTCCCTCTTCTTCGTATCTCATTCAGGGCCTTGCAGTGGCTGTTAGGAAGGTCTTTATACCCACTATGAGTATGCTTATTACTGCATTTCATCATGCATGTCTAGACTGAAGTTGATCTCCTGTAAGGGCAACTTGTCATCTGAACACCCCTAGGAGGTTTTCATCTAGTGGAGACTCCCTTGCTGCCTCCTTCCGGAGGTGAATGAGCCAGCTTTGGCTGCTGTTTCTCAGCTGCTGGGTCAGGAAGCAGCTCTTGCTCCTGAGTCCACAGTTGATCCCAGTCACCAGCAGAGTAGTTGGGTTAAAACGTTTTTAACACTGGTGCCAGCATTTCCATATTTCTGAGTTTATCTCTGCTGTTCATGTGCACTGTTCATAGCAGTTGATTATCTTCTTTGCTTGGTATTGTAAAATCTAGGTCTTTAGGGTTTATTTCATTTGTATGTATTTAAAAATTGGGAACATGTCTGTGTTAATGTATTGTGGTTAAAACTGATTCCTGTAAAAGATTTCAGTTAAGGATTACTTTGAGAAGAAAAATCAAATACCAGAATGCTTTATATGCTGTCTCCTATGAAGTATTGCTCTAACCTGTTAAGAATGTATTGAAAAAAATATGGTTGCCTCTGATAAACTGTGCATATAGCTCATGTAGAATGTTTTAGTGAAAATGGAAGTTACAGAAAATAAGGATAGTAAATCTTTGTACTTCTGCCACCACAGTTATTATGTTATATTTTTTCTGTGTTTTACCTAGGCATTATTCTTATGTGACTTTGTGCGCTAAAGAGGAGTGAGCATGTCACTCGAGGATATTTTGATGAGGTCAGAAGACCTGATAGAAAAAGAGCCACTGGATTGTGGCGGATTTGGAGTGGTGTCCCTGTGCTTCCATAAAAATCATGGACTTGTTGTGCTAAAAACTGTATATACAGGCCCCAAACGTACAGAGTAAGTACAAGTGAAATTCTGTTTTTGTGATTATCTTATTTTATTCTTCTCTTTCTGTCTCTGGTAGTCTTTACATTTGAGTATTGGGCTCTGTAGGGCATTCATCTGGCTTCAGACTTTTTCTGAATTGAATAAGGTAGCTCCATGATGGATCTGTCATGCTGACTGACATGAGGGCTACAAAGTATCAGCCTGCTGGGAATTAACTTTCAGATTTTCAAGGCAAGATGTGCTTATAGCTGATTTTCTGTATTGGTCATTATCCTAATAGATTAAAATGCTGGGTTGCATATGAGGAATTTTCAGCTTCACTTACAGATTTGTGGAACCAGTCACAGCATTTCCTAAACAAAGTGCTTCCCCTGATTGCATCCTTAATCAGGAAAGTTCACTGATAGGGTCTCTGTTCCGTCAGACATGAGCAGGCCATTTTCCTTTTCCTCATTGTGCTATTTTCTGGTATGATAACTGATAAATTTGCCACACGATGTGCAGAAAATCTAGGGTTCTAATTATGTCAGGTTGCAGGATATGAATATTTGTCAGAATATTCAATGTATCACACACACAAATAGTGTACAGTGCAATCCATGTTATACTCTGGCTCTGCAACTGTGTTCATCATCTGTTCATGAACTGCACAATTTAGCAGTACATTGATGTCCTAGTTAGTGTGTGTAGATGCAGCATTTAATGCAATTCAGCAAATTTTGGATGGCGTAAGTACTGCCTCACTGTTTTTTGCAGTATAGTATTATCAACCTGTGTGGTTCCCCTAGCAACCCTGGTACAGTCCTGGTGACAAATCATTCCATAGTTTCATGGATGTAGGTGACACATGACTATTGCAATACCGTTTGGTATCTCCTTGCAAAACCAAATGTGAGAAGAGGGCTTCCTAGCAGTCTTGATCACATCTGAGCTGTACAGTAATACATTTGGCAAAATATGGAGGGTGTACATTAGGAACCAAGACCTGTGGGGGATCCAGTTGTCCCGTCAGGTGTGGTAGACATCCTTAACCAGTAAGTCTGGCTTGTACTGCAGAGTCTTTAGAACCTGAAACCAAACCCCAGTCAGCCACCAAGGGTCAATGAGTATAAGTTATTGTATTTCTTCACTGAATTTTTGCAGTGAAACAGTGAAACCAGTGAGAATGGTAGTAAGGAGCGTGGGAACCTGCTTTGCTATGAAGGAAAGAATACATCCACTACTGTTTCCTTTTACCATCTTGTAGGGAGCAGAAGAGGGAGAATACAAATTATTTTTATTTTTATTTTATTTTACATTTGTTGACCGGGATAGTCCGACTGGATGCATGTCCATTTTCAGCAGAGGCCCGGGGAGAAAAGCTCCAAGGGTGAGCAGATACAGCATTACATAATACCAGCATTACATATTACAAACAGACTATTTACAGAGATTGCATAAGTAAGCAAGTTAAACAAGTTCCACAGGTTACAGTTAATCCTGAGCGCAAGTCAGGATTAAATTAAATTACACAGTAAACTGGTTAACAGATTTTTACACATTCTAGAGAGAGTTAGCCAGGCTTGATACATTGACATAGCCAGTTAAGTGACAAATGTTGTTTGAGTCTAGTTTTAAATTGACCTAAGGTGGAAAGTAAGGTAATAGCTGGAAGAGAGTTCCAGGATCTACTTACAGAGTTTGCAAAGAGAGAATCACCAGTTGTGTTATTAATTTTGCTAGTCTGAATTAGTAGTTTGTTAGAGGATCGAAGCGGTCTAGGATTGTTATAGGAGGGTGATAATATTTTTAAGTGCAGGAGTATTGTCCGGATTATAGAGGATTTTATAGGCCATAAATCAGTTGGTTATACTGGATTAGGCTGGGTAGTTCAAGCCACCCAAGCTGATTTAGATTGATGCAATGATGTGTCCTAAAAGACAGCCCAGTGGCAAACATGGCAATGTGGTTGTAGCAAACTGAGAGTTTAAGGGCAGTCTTGTTTAAATTTGAGAGTAAAGGGGATGCATATAGAAGGGTTGAATGAAGGTGAGAGCGAGCTATGGCAATTTTAGCTGGAGGGGTTAGGAAGGCTTTTATTCTGTAAAGTGACCCTAGTTTTTTATTGATGGTTTTGATAGTTTGGTTAACATGTAGGTCAAATTTTAGATTGTCTATGATGACACCTAATAGTTTTGTAGATGGGTCAGGGGAGATTTTTGTGCCATCATTTGATTTTATGGTAAAGGTGAAAGCGGTAGACCTACGTGTTGGTGAAAATAACAGCATTTTAGTTTTTTTGGGATTTAGGATCAGACGATGTTCAGAAAGCCAGTTTTCTATTGTATTAAAGGTGGTCTGGGTAGCTGACCATAACTCTACTGGAGATGTGGCTGAGCAAATCAGAGTAGAGTCATCAGCATATTGGATACAGCTGACTTTTGGGATGACAGTATAAAGGTCGTTAATGAAGAGAACAGCAAGGGCCCTAGTCTAGAGCCTTGTGGTACTCCAAGGGTGTTAGGTAGAAGGTTAGAGAGTTTGTTCTGCCAGAGGACAGCCTACTGTCGACCATTCAGGTAGGATTGAAACCATTGAAGGGCTCCAGTATCTAGACAGAATGTTTGCAGGGTGTGGATTAAAAGTTGGTGATCAGCCATATCGAATGCCTTGGAAAGATCCAAAAAGAGGGCTGAGGATATATAATTATTGTTGCGATTATTATTTATGGTGTTGGTAAAGGCTAGGAGGGCTGAAGTAGTGCTGTGATGAGAACAGAAGCCATGCTGAGTGTCTGCCATAAGGTGATTCTGGATTAGGTGTTGCATGAGTTGCCTATGAATACATTTTTCCATAATCTTTGCAAGTGGAGAGAGTATAGCTATTGGCCTATAGTTGGAGAATTCAGTAGAGCTGCCTCCTTTGTGAAGTTGGGATTACATAGGATATTTTCCAGATGGTGGGAATTTTAGCTTCTACTATGGTTCGATTGATTAGTATTGAGACAGGGTAAGCAATAGCATCAGCTGATTTTTGTAGGTACTCGGCAGGGAGTTGATCAACAGAAAGTGTGGTGGGTTTTAATTTTTTGATCAAGGTACGGATAAGTGAAGTGGCGACTGGTTGGAAGCTGAATGCGAGTAGGTTTCTAGGGGTGCTACTTTCAGGACCAGGGGAGCTAGTTGGCTAGCTAGGGCTTGAATTGTCTCAGTAAAGAATTGGTTAAAACTATCAGAAACATCTTCAGGGGTTTTATCAATAGTAGCAGCAGGGATTGGGGTTGAAGTTTGTCCAGGATGTAGTAGATTATTTAAACCTGCCCAAAACTTCTGAGGGTTATTTTGATTTACTCTCTGTAAATTACTGTAGTATTGTTTTTTGTCTTGTAAAATTGATTTTTTGGTTTAGTTCCTGGATTGCCTGTATTTAATGTGATCTTGAGGGTCTTTAGAAGAACGCCATAAAGCCCATGCTTTGTTTCTAAGGGTAATTTTGAGTTTAGACCCTATAGAAAGCCATGGTGCAGTTTTTGCCATGGTTCTCTTTGAATGAACAGGTGCATGCAAATCAAGGATCTCAAGGAATTTGTTGTTAAAGTATGCTACTGCTTCATCTAAGGGGAGGTGTTTTAGAATAGACCAATTACATGAGTTTAGTTCTTGTTGGAATTTGGCAGGGTCAAAGTTTTTATTGTTTCTAACCTTTCTGAGTAAGGGTTGCTGGGAATTAATGGTTTTGTGCTTAATTACATATGTGAGAAGGTGATCGCTTAGGCCATTAAGGAGGGTACCAGAGGTGTACAGTTGGGGGTGACTATTTGAGTACCCAGTCAAGTATACTTTCTTTTTGGTTGGGTTTACCTATCCTGGTAGGGGTGGATATAATTTGTGTAAATGCATGCAGGTTAATATGGGTGGTTGGGGATTCTGAGGAACAGGTGCCCCAGTCTATGCTAAAGTCTCCAAGTAGTAGGTTTTCTTGGGGGTAGTGACATGATAGCCAGTGCAGGATATCTTCAGCTGTAGATATATTGTTACCTGGGGGAATGTACATGCAGATGATATTAATGCATTTATTTTTATTAAGTTGCAATTTGGTGGCAAGAATCTCCGAGTTATTAATCTGAGGTAGTTGTATTACATCTATGGTGACATTCAACTCAGATTTATAGAGTACAGCTACCCCACCCCCCCTTCCTCGAAGCACGATCCAGCCTGTGTATGTTGTACCCAGGTGGTAACACTTCATTGTCTTTAATGTTAGGTTTTAACCAGGTTTCAGATAAACAGAGAATCTCAGGGGAGTGGACATCCAGAAGTGCATGCAATTCATCTACCTTGTTATTAATGCTTCTAATATTGAGATGACAGACTAGGAGAGAGTTAGTTGGCCTATTAATTGTAGGTTTGTAGCTTAGATTGCAAGTAGAGGGTGTATGTGTATCTGAAGTGAGTGGGCCAGGGTTGGGCTGAATATCACCACCAAGTATTAGGTTGAGTCTATACTTGGTGATGAACTTCAGGAATTTGTTTATTAGTTTGTGGTAGTGTTTGGATCTAGAGCTAATGTGCCTGGGGTTGAGATGTTGATAGACTGAACAAGATGTTGGATAGGATCTGGTACTGTAAGTATGGTTGAAGGTGGAAGGATTTACAGCTGGGGTGATAGTATGGCCTTTTGGGACCTGAAATCCCATGAGAAACTGGTTTTCATACAAGGTAAGGATGTATGGTGTGAACAAGAGGGGTAGTAAAGAGGAGTATATCATTATCTGTGATTCAGCTAGTGAGTTAAGGAACTGTTTTACCTGGTGATGCAACACCAGAAGATAGAGTGGTGAGGTAAAGGTACTGGAAGGGGGATGGGAGAATGCCAGATGAAAGCTAATAGGTGCTATTAAAATGTAGGTAGTAGAATGGGAGTGGGTGGAATTATCCTAGATTTATTTATTTATTTATTTTATTTTACATTTGTTAACCGGGAAAAATCCGACTGGATACAATGTCCTTTTTCAGCGGAGGCCCGGGGAGAAAAGCTCCATCATTATACAAAATACAGACATTTCCAAAATTATAATATTACAGAGAGAGAAACAGTCAAAAGTCAAACAAACAATCAGGTTGCAAAATTCATTTGTTAACAATGCATATAAGGAAATAAAAAAATGAAGACAATGAACAATTCAAGTAGATAATAGAGACTAGGAAATGTCAGTCAGGAGATGAGCATTGGCAAAGCCAGTGCTTCTGATAGTGGTGAAACAGTTGTTTCTTGAAATGGGGTAGAGAGGTAGAGGAAAGAATACTGGTGGGAAGAGAGTTCCAGACTTAGATGAAAGCAGATAGGATATAGAAAGTGGGGGAGTTGCTATAGTACTATAAATTTAGAGGTACTGGGGGCAGGAGGGAATTGGGGGCAGGGAGCGGAGCGAAGAGAGCCCGAGCGTAGCGGGGCTATTGCAGTTTGCAAGGTTTCCTAAGGTGTCCTAAAACTGTAAGGTAAGTATTACAGTTCTTAATGTAAGATTCAATTTGTTTAAGTTACAGGGGAAGGAGGCAACCACTCAAGTAAAAAAAAAAAAAAAAAAAAAAACAGCCCTATGGCTGACCAATATGGTGACCTGCTTAATTACACAGCACTGTAAGTGAAAGCTTAACAAATGCTTTTTGTGTGTGCAACCTACTCTGTTTAAATGTTGAGAGAAACTGATTGCAGTCCTGTAGACACCGTTTTGTAGGGAACTGTAGAGTTCAATCTGTTTAAATGTTGAGAGAAACTGATTGCAGTCCTGTAGACACCGTTTTGTAGGGAACTGTAGAGTTCAAACTAAGTCGCACCAGGTCAGCCAAGGGGGGAAGAGAGAGGGAAATCCTAAGCACCTAGATTTGAAAATGATGCCTGTTCTGAATTGTAGCAGTTTAACCTGTTTCAAACAGTTTGATCTCTGGAGTACTTCATGTTCGAGTTCCTTGTCTGCACTGAATATATTTGATTTTAACACTGAGAGTGCTGACAAAACTCTTGCTTCATAAGTACATAGACAATGTGGCGTGCAGCTGTGACCCTGTGATTCCCCGTACTGTTAGCTCACCCCACAAAATATTCTGGGTTGCACAGTTATATGCTTTCTTCAAGTCCACAAACCACATGTTGACCTTACTGGCAGACTCCTTATTCCCTTCTGGTGTCTCTGCAAAGGTAAAGAGTTAATCCAGGGTTCCATGGCCAGGACAGAATCTAGATTTTCTCTGCCTGAACCAGATGCCCAACTCTTCGCTGATATCTCCTGTCCAGCATGCAGGTGAAGGCTTTCACTGTGTTGCTGACTGACATGATCCCTTGATAAGTGGAACACATCCTTCTCTCCTCCTGCAGTAGTGCAGTATAATGAAAACTGTATTATGCTTCATTTCATCTGTGTTGTTTTGAACTTTGTTTTTTTCTGTTTATTTATGTCTTGTTGACCGGCTTGCCCAGCTGGGTAAAGACTTCTTTCAATGGAGGCTAAAGAAGGAAAGCTCCACATGCACATTACCTGTGACTTGCACAACACAGAATACATGGAACTATGTAAAATATGCAAGGCCTTTTATACAGGGAAATCAAATTGGAAATTAAGATAGAATTAGTGATTATATGTCAGCAGTAAATAGAATGGCAAATACTAATGCCCCTTTTTAAACATATACATGGGACAGAAGAAAGTCCTAGTTTTGAATTTCCTGTCTTGGATATAGTTAAACCTAGCATTAGAAAAGGGAACATCATAACAAAAATAGACAAATTAGAATATAAGTGAATTTTGTAAGTTTAGAGCTGATAAAAGTCCAGGTCCGAATGTGATGGTTAGAATAAAACCAAATTTAAAGAGTTTAAGGAAATGACAAGATGCTGTAGGTAGATAAAAAGGAATGTTTTAATTTGTACATTAACATTTGATAAAGCATTATTTGTGAAAGCTGTATGAAGGCTTGTGAACTGTATATACATTACTTGTTTTATTAAAATAATTTAACTTGTGTGTTTTTGGTCTTTGCATCTAGTGACTGATCCCAGATTTAACTGCTTGAGCTACCAGCCTTTTCCTTTAGTCCTTTGTAGAGGCTGCAGTAATATATCTGGGAAGGAGACAGAAAAAATAATTTGGCAGAGTTTTACTATAACCAAGCATAACATTTTGTAGGTGTCTAATATGATTATGAGAGACTTAATTATATGTTTTTAATGTAACTTTTGAATGTCTGGTTTCTAATTGCAGACTACATGTTGCAAATGGATAAAGTACTGACTGTGACCCAGATGGCATGGAATCAATTACTGATTTGTGCATTGGAGAAGATCCATTCATGGACACTAGGAGTGAGTAGGTTGTGACCATTTCAGAGAGAGAGAGAACCTGGTCCTCTAAAGAGGCTGACACCTAGAATAAAAACAGTATTGAAGGGCGAAATATAAATACCTACCAGACAGCGTGTATGTAGTAGCTGAGTAATAGATGCATACATAAAAAATGAGCATGGACTACTAGTCCTAGCTTTGTGGGAGCTCTACTCATCCAGGCTGCCATATGGGATAAAAGGAATAGGTTCAGCAGAAAATCCTATATGGTTGCTTGGATGATGGACTTCCTGCCAATGTTTGGGTTGCATCTTTGAGAGGGGATAATAGAGAAGCTGATGGCTTGTAGGCATGAGGGAGAACTGTAACCACAACAAAAAACAAAATGCTACCTTGGGATAAAAATTAGGTTTTTAAATAGGTTTTGTTCTGAAGTCTATTTTTTGGTTGATTGTTTTCAAATGGAATTAACGAACCAAAGTTTGGAAAGTAATTTGAATACTATAGTTGTAATGCATGCTAGTGTCAGGCATTGTGTAAGTATTTACTCTCAGCTTAACAGCATTGATCTGAAGTTGGAAGCCAGAGAGATCAAACTCATTAGCCAGGAGGTAGTAAATCCTGCATAACGGGTACTACAGCTGTTAAACCTGTCAAACTTCTAATTTTGAAATTTTGGCATGGTAGTAATAGTAGTAGTTCGACTTTGCTAGAGTTGTAAGCATGAACAGTTACACACTTTGCAGTACTTGATTGTTTTAAAACTGAAAAAAAAATGTTAGGAGCAAACCCATAGAGTCTGTCCAGCAGCTCCTGGCCAGGTATATCCAGGACATCCTTCTCTCCTGGAAGTGCATGGTAGAACTTGAGTTAAAAGCAGTAAGGCTTTGAATTGTGAGGGAGCGTATCTGATGCTGAGTTAAATATGCAGAAATGCTGTGTATATATTAAACAGAAAATGTTTAACATATTTGTTTGCAGTAGCTAGTAATGTTGGGATTCCGGATACTGGCTAAGGGTCTTGCTGCCCCTATAGTGCCTTTTTTAGGCAAGGGTCAAATTACAAATTCACCACAGTAACAGGAACAGGCAAGCAAAAACTGAGGGCAATGCTACTCAATGCTTGAAGTCTAAATCTCAAAATGCACTCACTCGAGGCACTCCTTAAAATGGAGAACATTGATATCTGTGCAGTGACTGAGACCTGGTTCAAGGCTCTAGAGAGAACCCTTGCATTACGAGGCTATAACTCATACCACACTTGCCATCTCACCTGGACCAGAACACCAAAGGCGGAGATGTGTCCATATTCATTAAGGATATCCACACCTAGTTGCGCAGCATAATGCATCCGAGGTTATCCAAGTGCAACTAACTCTGGGCAAAACTGCAATCCAAATTGTAGCTTGCTACAGATCCCCCACCATGCTCCAGGATTCCCACTCCTCTTTTCTTGATATACTGGAAAATATTAGGGTTCAACCAAACACCCTAATAATGGGTGATTTCAACTACCCAACCATTAACTGGGAAAACTACTCGTGTACCAACTCCTTCCCTCAGCGCTTTCTGGAATTCATAAATCCAGTGACCTGGATAAACCTATCCACACCCCCACTAGGGGCAACAATATCCTAGACCTAGTCATTACCAACATGAGTGACCAGTGTTCCACACCTGAAGTTGACTCCTCGTTGGTCAGATCCGACCAGAAGCTAATCACCCTAGATATCCACATCCCGCCTCCACCCACCATTAAGGAAACCATGGTAAAAATTTCTCCAAAGCAAACTTCATGCTTCTTAAGACAGAAGTGGCAAACTTCATGACATCCATGCAGATGGGCAATACAGTTACGACTGCTGAATCCTGCAATAATGTACTCTACAATCACTTACATGAGTGCATGGATCATGCTATCCCAAACAGAACCAAGATGCTATCCTCCCAAAAAAGGAAGCCAATCTGGTGGTCCCCTGCCACAAACAAACTCTACAACAGAAGGAAGAAACTGTTGGAAAAGAGAGTAAAATCCCATGAGTGGAGGAGCTCCCTAGTCAGCCTCAGTAAGAAGCTGAGATCCCTTATAAGATCCTCCAAAGCTAGCTACGAAAACAAAATTGCCACTGATTCTAAGGGCAACCACAAAGCATTCTATAGTATGTCAGGAATCTCAATGGCAACATCCAGATCTGCTCTGAGTTACAGCACAATGGCACAAAAATTACAGAACCAACTGATATTGCCAACATCCTGGTAGATAGGTTCAATGCTAACTTTACCCACCTCTCACCCCCTAAAGGGCCCATAGCTATACAGGAAGAATGCATAGTCCATGTAATCATGTCTATGCGGGTAAAAGCTGCACTCTGTAAAACCAAAAACACAACATCCATGGGACCGGACAACATCCCAGGCTACATTTTACATGAACTTGAAAACGAACTGGCTCTCCCACTAGCACCATGTTCAATCATAGTCTCACATCAGGCTTTGTGACCACTGAATGGCGCACAGCAGCAGGTATCCCACTCCACAAAGGGGGAGCCACCACTGATCCTGGGAACTATTGCCCTATTATCCTGACAAGCCTGGTCTGCAAGGCCATGGAACATACCACCATGGAGCTCATGAACAAAGAAATTGATAACCTCCAAACTCTGGACCCCACCCAGTTCGGGTTTGTGAAAGGCAGGTCATGCCTTCTGAACCTAATCGACTTCTTTGAGGCAGTCACCAAAGCCGTAGACAAGGGTAAGGTGGTTCACACAGCCTATCTTGACCTTGCCAAGTCTTTTGACACCATCCCCCATTTTGGAATTATAGCAAAAGTTACTAAACTAGGTATTAATACCTACGTCACAAGATGGGTTGCCAGTTGGCTCACTGACAGAACCCACACTGTAAAAATTGCAGACTCCAAATCTGACTTCAAACAAGTGGCAAGTGGAGTACCACAGGGTTCAGTCCTGGGACCTCTCCTGTTAGCCTGTACTTCAGAGAAGTAGATACCAACCATAGAAGGCCTCTGGCTAATGAAATTCATGGATGACTGCAAACTAGGAGCCATAGTAGAGTCCCCAAATGATGCGGACATCCTACAGAAGGGCCTCACTGAGATAGATGCCTGGTGTCAGAGCCATGGCCTTAAGCTCAATGCCAAAATGTGCATTGTCATCCCCTTTGGTAAAAACTCTGTACCCATGAACTACCACATAAACAGCAGTCTACTTAATGCCAAATGTGTGATGAGACCTTGGGACCCAGGTGGACAGTAGTCTCTCTTTCTTAATCACATCGCTACAGTAGTCAGGAAATCCTTCTATGTGGCACACCTCATCACAAAAGGGTTCTCATCCAGGAAAAAAGAGATCATTGTTCCCCTCTAGTCGGCACTCATTAGACCCATTATAGAGTACAACACCCTTTTGGAATGTACCTTACAAGACATCTGGAGCATCTGGAAAGGCCAAATAAGTACCTCACAAAGAGGATTACTGGCCTCAAACAGATGCCCTACACTGACCGTCTCAAAAAACTCCAGCTTTACTCTGTAGCATATCGCTTACTCTGAGGAGATCTCTGCCTGACATATAAAGCTATGTTAAGCCCAGAGCTGTTGGGTATGCTACACCTAAAGAAATCCCAATCTCTCTGAGCTACATGCTCTAGGGACCTAAACCTTGTCACCACAATAAACAGGACGTGCTGGAGGGATAGATTACTGTCCCAGAGACTTCCGATAGCCTGGAACAAGCTACCCATCTATGTCAAGCAAAGTTCCTCATTAGCACTCTTCAAGAAAAATCTTGATGAGTGGATGGGAAATAGGAAATACACCCTGGGGATCACTTCTGTGGCTCTACTCGACAGGGGCACAGGAAATTAACTGTCCTGGGTGGCATAAGCCAGGGGACCTTGTTGGCTAGGCTTACTTAGGCCCTTAAGCCAATAGGCTAGTACTTACCTATGAACCTATAAGAAGACTGAAATGAGTGTTATGCATCTGGAGGTGACTGACCCAAGTGTGATAAAGTTTTAACTTCCTGGGTCAGCTGTAATTTCTAGTGATCTGATTAGCAGAATGCCTATCCCATAGGTTGATACGTTTATGCCTTGATAAGGATAGAATAATTCCCTTTGGATAGGAGCTCATTAGCATTTATTCGGGCATGAATGTACAGCTATTCAGTCAATAAGGTTTGCTTTAATGAGTTTTGAAGGAGATACTGTGCTGTCCAAATAGAGTCAAATCCAGAGGTGCTGGATGCTTTGAGTAAGGAACCTTTCATACCAGCTACTGCTGACTGTGCTGTGGAGGTTTGTATCCTTGAAGTAGGATTAGTTGAGCTGTTTAATCTATGAAGATGAAGCTGGTAAAAAGTAATTAAAATGCAAGGTACATAACTGTCTTATGTTCCTGATTTTGCAGACCACCTCTGATTTTGCCTTATTTACCCTATTGCTGGTAAAAGTTTCGATTTTTCTGGTAAGTCACTGAGGATTACAGTCAGTTAATAATGACAGACATTATAGTTTCATACTTATTCTTCAGAAAATGCATGTTAATATAAAATTTGTTGTTTTTTTAACTTTAAGTGGCTTAGAGTAATATTTAAAATTGTCTCTGATTTTTGGAATTTGTATCCCCGTTATTTTTGGCATTGTGCAGAGTTCTTGAGTAAAGCATTTGAGCGGTATGTCAAGACACTGATCACCTTTTGTGAGTCTGTATGAGACCGAATAGAGATTTAATTTGTCAGTGTAACTTAACTGACTTAAACCAGATATTTTTCTAGTTCGCAGTCTTAGGTGTCTTTCAAGTTGTACAATGTGCTTAAAGGTACGTAAATGTATTATTGTATTTGATAATGGGTCTGATGAGGTTGAAGAAAAGGGGAACAAGGACATCCTTGACCTTAGAAGAGATGCCATGAGTGAGCAGTGTGAGGCAGAAGGACTTTCTGATCATAAATGTGACCTCATGGTCAAAGACAGGTCACTCTCAGTGTGGGTATACGGGTTTCTAATAATGGGACTGGTGTTTTAAGTGGAATGCCAGCAATATGATAAGAGGAGAGGATAGAGATGTTATTGAAAATAACCGCACTTCATTTTAGTATTTAAGGTGTTCATATGATTAGTGCACCAGGGGTATGTCTGATCCAGGCCTTGCTAGAGCATTTTGGCATAGTGGAGTGAGTTGACAACCTCACCCAATTTGCAGTCTTTTACAAACAAGACATTGAATGTCTGTTTTTGTCTTTCAGAAGTGAGTGACAAGCCGGAGTGAACCCAAGACTGAACCCCGAGGGATGCCACTAGTAACATTTTTTTAGAATGAGAGGTTCTGCCCCCTGCTTGGACTGCATGAGTTCAATCTGTAAGCAAATTAGCTTTCTAGCAAACACTAAAAGGGTTTAATGATGGTAGTAGAGAGTTTGCTTATGGTCTCCACATGAGGTACGGTGTCATAGATTTTAGCATGAACAAGGTAGTCAGTATGGACAAGTCTGGTTGTCATCTTAAGCTTCTGTGACCTTGTCCAAAAAATCAACCAGCTTGAGTAAGCATGACCTTTCCTTAGCAAATCCAGGTTGATTGGGTTCAGTTGTCTGAAGTTGACCGAAGCTGTTAATTAGTTCAGTGAAAATGTATTCCATAGCCTTACATGTAATGCTAGCAAGACTGATAGAACTATAGTTCCTGAAATCAGTTGTGTGAACACCCTTGTTGAATGCTGCAGCTGTGACTGTTCCACAGGTTCCAGATGCATACCATTTGGAGAGATTAAGGTTGAGCCGAACTAAGACAGGTTTGGTACTTGGAAGCAGTCCGTCTGGAATATTGTCAGGACCTGTGGAGCCAATGTTTTCAGTTTTGGAAAGATCAAGAGTTGCTTGATCAAGGGTATTAACAGGTAGTATAGTTGGGGAGATTATGAAGTACACCCAGACTTCCTTTGTTGTAGGAACAGATTCAGTGTTTTCTAAGTAACTAACTATATATGTTGTAGGTTCATAGGTTAGTAATAGGCTAACTGCCCTTGTGGGCCATATTAAGCCTAACCAATTACACCATGTGAGAATCAAACCGTGAACCTTGTGTTTGAAAGGTGAACACCTGACATTATGCCAACCTCCCAACCCTAAATGGACTGCATTGGGGCTCGAACCTTGAATGACTCGTGCTAAGCAAACGTTCTAACCACTACACTAATTCAGTGGAAGCAAGTGAACTTGATCTAGGCTCCTTTTAGTTTGTAGTTAGACATACTCTTCTTCAGGGCTGTACCAGGTCCCTCATGTCTGAAAACATTTTCTTGCAGCCTAACACAGAAATTACTGATTTATGAGGTCCTAACATCTAGCTCGAAATTTTTTTTTTTTTTTTTTTTTTTTATAGTTTCATCCCTGTCACTTGTGAGATAACCATAATTGTAAAGCATATCGCAACCTTAGTTTTCATTTTCAAATACTCTGATTCTTCTGATGTCCTTCATGGATGCATCTGCAGTCATAACAAATGGGTTGTCCTGTCGTCAGGCAGCCCTTCGGTCGGCCGGATTCCAAAGTCTGGGTCCGGCTTCGGCTAATGTCGCACTTCACCCGACGTCATCTCTGCTGGTCTTCGGGTATAAAGGCATCAGCCGACGCCATTTTCCTCGGTCTTTCTTGCCGCGTGGCGCCCGAAGCAGAAGCTGTTCGCAAGTGCCGGTCGGTCAGATCCAGAGATTACTACTACCGAATACTACTTCGAAGACTTCTAAAAGCTAAGTACCCCGTTGGGGACTCTTTCTTGCCTCAGCCGATGTCAGAAAAAGTCAATAACTGTTTAACTTGTGGGAAACAAATACCTCATAAAGATTTCCACTCTTACTGTTTGCCTTGCTTAGGCCCAGACCACGACGTAGCAGCCTGTTCGGCCTGTGCTTCCTTCAACCGACGAACGCTTAGGCGTCGGTCGGAGTTTGCTGAACAGTTTTTCGGCTCAGATTTTGCGTACATTATGCCGTCGGATCCTCCGACTTCCCAAATTGTTAAAAAACGCAAAGAAAAAGACCGACACTCGCGGTCCGCAGTTTCGGCCGAAACCACGGTTAAGCAAGCCGCGAGTGTCTCAGTTTCGGCCGAAACCGAGAAAACTGGTCAATCTTCAGCCGAATCCATGACTACTACTGAGGCTGCTGCTACCTTACCTGAATCAGCCTCAGAAATTTTGCCTACAACTGTGGTCCCTAGTGATTTATCAGACACCATCCCTTTGGATGTCTCTACCCCAGCACGTGGTGCTGCTAGGCCTCCTGGAGCCCCCCGAGCCTGTGTCCTCTGATGATTCTGCAGATGACTCAGACATTACAGACCAGCCAGAGGCTCCTTTTTCCAATTATGAAGATTCCGATGCTGAAGAATCCATTCCAGCTGCCTCTCCACCAGAGGAATTCTCCTTTGGGGAAACCTTACATGCCATGAGAGAACAATTCCAATGGCAGGGACAAGATTTCTCAGATTCAAGAAAAAGGCTTAGGACCTTTCTGCACTTACCACAACATAGGCCCTTAGCTATACCTCCTGTTCTGCCTGTTGTGGACGATGCATTTAATGATGTCTGCACTGCACCTGATTCTTTACCTCCAGCCCCGGCCAAACCAGATAGATTTTACAGGGTGCCAGACACTCAGCACCACCTATACAAGGCCCCACTTGCAGACCCGAAACTATATCCCAGGGGCCTAAGGCAGTAGCCTCGACCACAGCAAAACCCTATTCCCTCCGAAAGGGAATCCAGGTCCTTAGAGAGATGGGGGAAAAAAGTCTACACCTCTGCTACACTCTCAGCTAGAGCTTTAAACTGTCAGTTTCACATGATCCAATACCAAGAGTTTATGCTTGATCAGTTAATTAAAAAGCTGTCCTCTGATGAATCTTTAGATAAGAAATATGTATTAGAAATGGTGAATAACATCCAACAGGTTAGTAACCATTCCTTAAAAAATGTGGCTATGATGCACTGGAGGCTTCATTTAGATCAGCCATGACTGGCACAGTGATAAGAAGGCATGCATGGTTGAAAGAACAGGTCTTACCGGATCATGTTAAAGCAAAGCTATTAGATGCTCCTATGGATAAGGCCAGTCTATTTGGGGAACCTGCCCAGCAGGTAATGAAGAAAATGGAAGAAAAGGCAAAATCTGTACAAACAGTTAAAGATTTATTACAGGTTCAGCCCCCAAGGTTTAGTAGGAACTGGCCTGCCAAAAATTGGCCCTTTCCTGACTTCACAAGATCCCAAAGGGGCAGGAATAGACGCTCTAGGGGCAGAAATCAATCCAGAGGAGGTTCCTACAGAGGACGACAGTGGCAAGGCAATAACTGAGGCACAGACACAACCACTGCCACTGCAACAGGACAATCACAGTGACTTGGCTCTGACTCCGCCTACCAGGGAGCAAATAGCAGCACCATTAGGCGGAAAGTTAGCCTTATTCTCAAAAAATTGGCACTATATCACAAAAGACAAGTGGATTTTGCAAACCATAGACCAAGGCTACCGGTTCCACTTCCACACCTTACCAGTAAAAAGAGGAATGCCAAACCTGCCTCCAAATCAAAAAATAGAAGCTCTGCAGCAGGTAGCGGAATTAACAAAGATGAGAGCTGTGGAAAGAGTACCAATAACAGAACAGGGCAAAGGATTCTACTCCAGACTCTTCCTAGTGCCAAGAAAAGAGAAAACTGGAGACCTATTCTCGACCTGTCCATCTTAAACACATACATCATTGTCCCAAAATTCAAAATGCTGACCCTACAGCAACTTCTTCCCATGCTGGGCAAGGAGTGTTGGCTGGTAACTCTAGATCTCAAGGAGGCATACCTGCACGTCCCCATTCGACCAAATTGCAGAAGATACCTCAGATTCCTTGCAGGATCAGAGCATTATCAATTCTCAGCATTGCCCTTTGGCTTATCTACTGCGCCCAGAGTATTCACAAAATGCCTGGCATCAGTAATCGCTCACTGCAGAGTACAGGGAATCCAAATTTATCCATACCTGGACGACTGCCTGTTACAAGCGGACAACAAAAGCAAGCTGACAACAGATTTACAAAGGGTCATTTACTTGCTACAAGCCCTGGGATACACAGTTAATTTACAAAAGTCAAGGCTGATACCATCCCAAACAAGAACTTTCTTGGGCGCAGAATTGGACACAGTAAAACAAATGGCATTCCTAACTGCAGAAAAACAAAAAGAGCTCCCTCTTTACTTCTTGGCATTAACAAAGCAGAACAAACTAACAGCAAGAAAAGTTCTGCAGGCCTTGGGCTTCATGGCATCATGCATAATCTTGGTCCCACATGCCAGACTGCATATGAGAAAGTTACAGTGGTACCTAAAGAATTTATGGTCTCAACACAGGCACAGCTTAGAAACAGAAATACCACTAATCCCATGCCTAAAACAGGAGTTCCTATGGTGGGCTCAAGCATGCCAGTCAAACCCAGGCTTACCTTTCCACAACTTTCGAGCAAGCCAAACCATCACAACGGACGCCTCAGACCTAGGATGGGGGGCACACATGCTGGACAAATGCGTACAAGGACTGTGGACTCAGGACCAGCTGCACCTGCACATAAACCAAAAATAAATGCTGGCAGTAAAACTGGCAATCCAAAAATTCAGACCATTCCTCAAAGAAGGCCATTTGATGATAAGGACAGACAACACCACAGTCATGTGGTACATCAACAAACAGGGAGGCACTCATTCTTACCCCCTATGCAGAATGACTTTGGACCTTTGGAATCTGGCTCTCAGCTACAACATCCAGTTACAGGCAATATTTGTACCGGGGAAAGAGAACACCCTAGCAGACATTTTAAGCAGAACCACCTCGGATGCTCACGAATGGATGCTACACCCGGACATCTTCAAGGCCATCACAAAGAAATGGGGAATGCCACAAATAGATCTATTTGCTTCCCCACTCAATCACCAGCTCAAAAAATTCTGCACAAGGACATTCCACCCACTTGCATGGAAGGTGGACTCTCTATCCTTCAGCTGGAAAGGCCTGACAGCATATGCATTTCCACCTCTTCCTTTGATGCACAAGGTACTACTAAAAATCAAGGAGGAACGTCCAAGGATAATCCTGATAGCTCCGAACTGGCCAAGACAACACTGGTACCCATTGCTGAGGAGCATGTCTCGGGAGAAAATGTGGTCAATACCCCTAATGCCTCTGATGTTAACTCAGAACAACTACAACATCATACATCCAAACCTAAAAACCTTGCAACTGACTGCCTGGAACATCACATAGCAGCAACTAACCAAGACCTTTCCCAAAGGGTTAAAGACATTATCCTTGAAGCCCGCAGACCTTCAACAAGAAGGAACTATGCAGGAAAATGGAAAAGGTTCGTCATTTGGAGTACTGGAAGAGGAAAAGATGTGTCGAACATAGATATTGCTAACATTCTGGAGTACTTGGCAGAGCTTCTACATACAGGCCTGTCCTATTCCTCCATCAAGATACATGCATCAGCTATTTCAGCAGAATACAGCTTTGATCCTCCTGTCTTTTCACATCCTCTACTCAGGCAGTTCCTCAGAGGGATCAAGAATGTAAAACCTCCTAGGAAACCACCATTACCAGCATGGGACTTGAACTTTGTACTAGAAAAGTTGACACTCCCTCCGTTTGAACCAGCAGCAACAGCAGATCTACAACACCTGTCATGGAAAACTGCTTTCCTACTGGCTATTACTTCAGCAAGGAGGGTTTCGGAACTACAGGCCTTAATGGCAGTGCAACCCTTCCTAATCTTCCATCAAGATAGGGTGTCCATGAGAACTAATCCTACATTTATGCCTAAGGTGGTATCCAGAGTGTCTTTAAACCAGGCAATCCACCTACCTACCTTCTTTCCCAATCCACAAAACAGAGGGGAAAGAATGCTGCATACCTTGGATGTACATAGACAGTTACACTACTACCTGGACAGAACCAAAAGTAACAGAAAAACTGACCAGCTTTTTGTAGCCCATGCAACAGGAAGGGAAGGAAAAGCAATTTCCAAACAGACAATCTCCAAATGGATAGGAAATTGCATAAGATTCTGTTACTCCTACCATGGAAAACCAATTCCACAGAACATAAGACCTCATTCTACAAGGGCTACAGCCACTACCACAGCTTTCTTACGAGGAGTGGCAACCAAGGACATTATTGAGGCGGCTACTTGGACCTCCGTGCATACATTTGCCAAGCATTATAATTTACCTCTATATTCTAGATCCCGAGCAGGGTTTGCCACTGCTGTACTGCAAGGGATCCTAACTACACCATAATTTTTATTCCTCCTCCCTAGTTTGGCTATGGTATTCTACCCATTTGTTATGACTGCAGATGCATCCATGAAGGACATAGTACAGTTTTGTACCTACCATAAATGTAGATGTCCGAACTGGATAGCATCTGCAGTCAGGATTACCTCCCTCCTTCCCTCTGTGGTACTCCTAGGGTATTTACCCTCCTAATAGCTAGCTGGGGGTCCCTTATGGTGTATTTGTTTGTATATATGTACATACATGCTTATTTTTGTGTTTGCCTTCTACCTTTTTGGAAACATTGGCATTTATCCAAAATTTCGCCTTCCAAGAGGGCAACTGGCATCTGGGGCAAGAAACACTGAGGAAAATGGCGTCGGCTGATGCCTTTATACCCGAAGACCAGCAGAGATGACGTCGGGTGAAGTGCGACATCAGCCGAAGCCGGACCCAGACTTTGGAATCCGGCCGACCGAAGGGCTGCCTGACGACAGGACAACCCATTTGTTATGACTGCAGATGCTATCCAGTTCGGACATCTACATTTATGGTAGGTACAAAACTGTACTTTCATTCACTTTACATAACTATCATTTTGTGCAAAATTTTATTCTGGCAACTGATTTTTATCACATGACTGCGGTACTACTGCATAGCAGCCATGCATTCTTTAAATGTGACCTTTCTTATGCATCACTGTATAATATTTCTGTGTAAGCTGTCTGTTCTGTTAGACATTTCCATGTCACAAACAAGGTCTTATTTTAGGAGACTTGATGACTGTATATTCAATGAGCATTCAGTGGCATTGTGTTGTAACACTAAAGCATCACTAGAAGCTATTTCCATCAGTGTTGGTATGGTCATGGTGTAATTGATGTTGGCTTGGTCATAGTGTGTTGTTTTTTGAACGTAGCTTCTTTTGCATGGCTTGATCATACATTCCACACAAGTCCCTTCCTTAATGCATCAGCTAGTTCTGTATTGTTAGTATTCATAGCTAGCTGTGCATTCTGAAATCCTTTCATTTCATTGTTTTTAGGAAGGTTAAATATTAAGGATTCTAATGGTCTTGCAGATGTTCATCGTGTTTCACTGTTGCAGTCATGACTGTAGGGTTCTCCCCTGCCGGCAGGCAGCCCTCGGTCGGCCAGAATCCCAAAGTCTGGGTCCGGCATCGGTTGTTCAACCATGCTCCCTGACGTCAGAGCGCCAGGAGTATAAAGCTGACAGCCGACAACATCTTCTCCAGTCTTTCTTGCCGTGCGGTGATAGCAGTTTGCAAGTGCCGGTCGGTTGACTCCTGACAAATATTTCTATATACTTCGGTCCGAAGACTTTCTTCTCCACTCAAAGCTAAGTACCCCATTGGGGAAACTTTTTTCTTACTCCACTCCGATGTCAGAAAAAGTTAATTTCATGTGGGAAGCAAATACCTCATAAGGATTTTCATTCTTACTGTATTCCTTGCTTAGGCCCTGACCACGACGTAGCTAGTTGTCGGTTTTGTGCTAGATTCAATCAACGTACAATTAAGCGAAGGTACGATTTTGCTTTTCATTACTTCGGTAGGCGCTTTAACTACAAAATGTCATCGGATACGGTTCCGGCTACCGGAGTTCACAAACGTCGCAAGGATAAAGACAGGCCTCCGTGGTCTAAATCTGATGATAGTGCACATGCGGAGCCAGCTTCAGGTTCGGCCGTCGTCAGTGAGGCGCTTTTGCAGCCCCTGTCGTCGGCCATTTCAGAACCGACGGCCAAAACGGACTCTCATGAGGAGCCAACCAGGCCTTTAAATATTTCTGTTGCAAGACCTTCGGACAATGCTCCTTCGGATGGGTCCGGAGCCGCTGTACAGGTACCGGCTTCCGAAGGGGTTTTCAGGCCTACTCAGCTACTAGTAAAGGCAAAGACAAAGGCAAAGACTCCTTCTAAATCAAAGACTTCAACACAGGCCTCTTCTGAACCGGCTCCCAAGTCACAGAAACAGTTACTCAAGATGGCAGAGGATTTACCTACTATGATTAGGGGTTCACATCCCCCTCCAGACAAAAGGCCTAGGCAGGATGTTTATTATGATTCCTCTGATCAGGCTTCTGTTTCCTCAGTTTCTTCTTCTGATCAGGAATATTCTTTCCCTCCTTATGAGGATTCTGATGCTGAAGAATCCATTCCTTCAGCTTCTCCCCCTGAGGATTTCTCTTTTGGGGAAACTTTGCATGAAATGAGGGAACATTTCCACTGGGAAGGACAGGAGTATTCGGAATCCAAGAAAAGACTGAGGGATTTTCTTCTTCTTCCCCAACATAGACCCCTGGCTATTCCTCCTGTTTTGGATATTGTGGATGATGCCTTTTTGGAGGCTAACTTAACCCCTGACTCTTTTCCTCGTGCTCCTGTTAAGCCTGATAGATATTACAGGGTTCCTGATTCCCATCAGTTTTTATACAAGAACCCTGCTGCTGACCCTGAAACCATTTCTCAGGGTCCTAAGGGAGTTAAGGCCGCTTCTGCCAAAAATCCCATTCCTACTGAAAAGGATTCTCGATCCTTAGAAAGATGGGGCAAAAAGGTGTACACTTCTGCTACTTTGTCCATTAGGGCTTTAAACTGTCAGTTTCATATGCTTAAATACCAGCAATTTCTCTTGTCTGTCTTAAAACAAAAGCTTACTTCCATTTCTGCCTATGCAGATGATAAGGAATTACATGACTTATTGCATGCCACTGAACAGGTTGGGAAGCATGGTTTACACTGTGGATTTGATGCCTTGGAGGCTTCTTGTAGGGCTGCGGCCTCTGGCACAGTCATTAGAAGACATGCATGGCTAAAGGAACAAAATTTACCTGAACAAGTAAAGGCTAAATTATTGGATGCTCCTATTCAGCATAATGTTTTGATTGGATCAAAAGCTGAAGAGGTGCTTAAAAAGATGGAGGATAAGGCGAAATCCATGCAAACAGTTAAAGATTTCTTACAAGTACAGCCACCTAGATTTAGCAGGAACTGGCCTTCAAAAAATTGGTTCTTTCCCACTTCAGACAGGCCTCAGAGGGGTAGATATAGACGCTCCAGAGGGAGGCCTCAAACACAAGCTGCTTATAGACCAAGACAGTGGACTGCTTCCACCCCTAGGGGAGGAGAGGACAGGTCACAATCTCAAAGGAAACAAACTCAATGACTCCCTCTGTTGGGCTACAGGAACTTCTTGCCTGGAAGCCCCTCTCGGAGGAAAACTCTGTCTTTTTTATCAAAATTGGGCTCAAATAACCCAAGACAAATGGGTTTTGGATGTGATTTTAAGAGGTTACAAATTCCATTTTCATACCTTGCCAAGGCCAAGCGGATGGCCAGACCTTCCAAAACATTAATGGACGGAGGCCTTAAACCAGGTGGAAGCTCTTTTGGCTATGAATGCCATAGAACTGGTTGCTCTTTCAGAGATGGGAAAAGGTTTTTACTCAAGGCTCTTTCTAGTCCCAAGGATGCAAAACTCATGGAGACCCATTCTGGATCTGTCGGTCTTGATCACCTTTCTAGAGATTCCAAAATTCAAGATGCTTACTCTACAGCAGCTACTTCCAATGCTGTCCAAAGATGCATGGATGGTAACTTTGGATTTAAAGGAGTCATATTTACACATTCCCATCAGGCAGGATCGCAGAAAATACCTCCGGTTCAAGGCCGGATCGAGGCACTTTCAATTCTCTGCGCTGCCCTTTGGATTGTCTACTGCGCCCAGGGTCTTCACCAAATGCCTGGCTCCAGTAGTAGCTTATTGCAGACTCAAGGGAATTCAAATTTACCCTTATCTGGACGATTGTCTAATTCAGGCAGACAGCAAGGATGTCTTACTCCAGCATCTAGAATTTGTACAGAACCTCCTCAAGTTCTTGGGATTCTCTGTAAACATAAAAAAGTCAAATTTGACGCCATCACAACAGATAACTTTTCTGGGTACACTTCTAAACACTACAACCCAGATGGCATTTCTGACATCCGAAAAACAATTACAGCTGGCTTCAACTTTCAAAACCTTGGCAACTCTAACTCAACTATCTGCAAGGAAATTCCTGCAGGCTTTGGGTTACATGGCCTCCTGCATCCTTCTCGTACCATATGCAAGACTACACATGAGGAAAATACAGTGGTACCTAAAAAGTGTATGGTCTCAGCATTGCCACAGTTTAGACATACTGATCTCCGTCCTTCCTTGCCTTCAAAAGGAATTTCTTTGGTGGTCCAGGGCTTGTGCTCTAAACAAAGGGAAACCCTTTCATCTGCCTCCTGCTACACAGATTCTAACCACGGACGCCTCGGATTATGCTTGGGGAGCCCATTTTCAGGGCAGTTGTCTGCAGGACCTTTGGACAAAGGATCAGAAGCACCTGCATATCAACTTAAAGGAAATGTTAGCCGTTCAGAAAGCTTTATTGGTCTTCAGGAATCTTTTACAACCAGGACAACTACTAATACGGACAGACAACACCACAGTTATGTGGTACATAAACAAGCAAGGGGGATCTCATTCCTACCCCCAATGCAGACTAGCCATGGATCTATGGAACACAGCTCTAGCTTGCAATCTGGATCTTCAAGCTCAGTTTCTACCAGGGAAACAAAACCTCCTGCCAGACAGTCTGAGCAGAAACCTTTCAGATCCATACGAGTGGATGCTGGACACCAAAATATTCAGGATGATAACAGCAGTCTGGGGTTGTCCTCACATAGACCTCTTTGCATCCCATCTCAATCATCAACTACAGAATTTTTACACCAGGACTTTCCACAGAGAAGCTTGGAAAGTGGATGCCCTGTCATTCAGTTGGAGGAACCTTTCGGGATATGCCTTTCCACCACTTCCTCTTCTTCCACGGGTTTTATTGAAGATAAAACAGGACAAGCCCAAGATGATAATTTTGCTGGCTCCAAATTGGCCTCGGCAGTTTTGGTATCCAACTCTAAAAAACCTATGTCTGGAGCCCCCTTGGGTTTTACCTCCGTCTCCAAACCTTCTGTCCCAGCATCAGGGTCAGGTTCTACACTCTCATGTCAGAACTCTCAGCCTGGCGGCCTGGTTAATCCAGGGCCTTTGATTTCTTCTTTACTGCCCAAGCAGGTTATGGATGTCATTTTAGAAGCCAGACATCCTAGCACTAGAAAATCTTATGCAGGAAAATGGAAAAGATTTTGTTCCTGGATGCAGGCTCAGGATTCTGATCCTCTTCTTCCTAACATTACTTTAATTTTACTTTACTTGACAGATCTCTTACATAAGGGTCTCTCTTTTTCTTCCATTAAGATACATGCCTCTGCTATTTCTGCTCATTATAATACGGACCCTCCCATCTTTTCCCACCAGCTCATGAGACAGTTTCTCAGAGGAGCTAAGAACTTAAGACCTCCTAGATCTCCTCCCATTCCTGCTTGGGATCTCAACTATGTTTTGGAAAAACTAACCTTGCCTCCTTTTGAGCCTGCTGCCCCTTCTGACATCAAGTTTTTTATCTTGGAAGACAGCTATCCTGTTAGCCCTAACCTCTGCCAGGAGAGTTTCAGAGTTACAAGTTCTTATCGCTGTGGAACCTTATATTATTTTTCATCAAGACAGGGTATCTTTGAGGACCAATCCTACCTTCATGCCTAAGGTGGTTTCCAAAGTGGCTTTAAATCAAACTATCCACTTGCCAACTTTTTTCCCCACTCCTCAAAATAAAGGGGAAAGGATCTTGCATTCCTTGGATGTACACAGACAACTACGTTTTTACCTGAACAGAACCAAGGACATCAGAAAATCAGAACAATTGTTTGTTTCTTATGCTTCAAGTTCCCAAGGTAAAGCCATTTCAAAACAGACCATTTCTAAATGGATTGCTCATGGAATCAGATTTTGTTATTCTCACCATGGAAAGCAAATCCCAGGGAGTATACGGACTCATTCCACCAGAGCTGCTGCCACTTCTGCGGCCTTCCTCAGGGGAGTTCCTACCAAGAACATTTTGGAAGCTGCAACTTGGAGTTCAGTGCATACTTTTTCTAAGCACTACAATCTACCTCTCTACTCTAAGTCTACGGCAGGCTTTGCCTCTGCAGTCTTGCAGGGCCTTTTAGCCGCCCCTTCCTCTTTATGACCACCTCCCTTTCTTTCAGCTTTGGGATTCTACCCTACAGTCATGACTGCAACAGTGAAACACGATGAACATAGTACAGTTGTGTACACCTACCATAAATGTAGATGTTCGAGTGTCTTCACTGTTGCAGTGTGGGTTTCCCTCCCTCCTGTCCCCTCTTATTTTTACTTTTGTGTATTTCCTTTTTTCACCATTCTTCTGAGGTGTATTTGCAAAGGTTATGGGACCTTTTTCATTTTGGGATTCCTGACATCTGGGGCAAGAAAAACTGGAGAAGATGGCGTCGGCTGTCAGCTTTATACTCCTGGCGCTCTGACGTCAGGGACCATGGTTGAACAACCGACGCCGGACTCAGACTTTGGGATTCTGGCCGACCGAGGGCTGCCTGCCGGCAGGGGGGAACCCTACAGTCATGACTGCAACAGTGAAGACACTCGAACATCTACATTTATGGTAGGTGTACACAACTGTACTTTTTGCAAAGAGAAGGTTACTTCCTGCTACTAAGTTTTGCAACAGCCCATGTATGTTTGTATGCATGAGATTCGAACAAAACTGAAACTTTTATCATCTAAAACATCTTTGACTGTGCACTATAGTTCTAGCCTTTGAAAACAAGTGGCCCAATCATCCTTAGTAGGGTTACATTCAAATGTACCACATATCCAGCAGTGTTACTACTGAAATGTTAAAACTTCCTCTTTGTTTCCATTAATTTGTTTATTTTCTGACTACCCATTTAAAGCATTAGAAGGTTGCAGGGGAGCTTCAGTCTGTCGTGGCTTTCAGCAGGCACAATAATTTGAAATTCATCCTGAATGGATCAGTAGCCCATTGCAAGGTACACAGACACACATACAGACACTTTATCACAGCTAAGAACAATGTTGTGGAAAACCTGTGGCTTAACTTTTGGGTATGGGAAGAAACCTTTGCACCAGGTGAAAGAACCATGTGTTCACAAGGAGGATATGCAGATCCTACATAGAAGGCACTCCCCCAGAGCCAAACTGGAGAGCTAGGTGCTGAAAGGCATTGATGTTAACTGTTATACTGTCACACCCATATTATAGTACATACAGTAGTCTTACACACTGTTTTAAAGTGGTCTTATTCTGGTACCAGAACACACTTTCTACTGTTTCCCCTTTTTTATTTTAAAAACACAGAGAAGACAAACTGGATAAAGCCAGAGTGTCTGAAAAAACTACTACAAACAAAAAATAATACAGACTGCATGAACCATGCAGAGAGAAGACTTAAAACTATGGATTGATTAAATGCCTTTGTATCTGTTAAACAAATCACAAAGGAATTAATCGGACTTAAACTAAGACTAGAACACAGTGCTTAAATGGAAAAACATTGATCAAATGTTTGACTGTCAAAGTCAATTATTTAAATAACAGCACTCTATGAAAATGCCATCATTAAAGTGGGTGTAATATATAATATTGACACACATCACTAACCAGGCTTGGAGACAGAAGTACCGGACATTCAAGTTACCCTTACACTTGCTAAACATTTGATTTAAATCATCATCATCAGCCCCCTTTTTCCCATTTTTCTACATGGGGTCGGGGTATCGTGTTAACTATCGCCAACTCTCTCGATTCAGTGATACACTCATGCCTGACTGTCGCAGATCTTCTTTCGCACAATCCCTCTACCTCTTTGCAGGACGTCCTCACTTCCTTTTACCTTCTTCCTGTCTGTCCCAAATCTTCCTCACCAGATTGTCTTCTACTTTTCTACACGTGCCCAAACCACCGTGATCTGTTCTCTTTGATCTTTTCTACAACTGGAGCTACTTTGGCTTCTGCTCTTATGTCCTCATTTCTTCGCCTGTCCCACAGTGTGCATCCTATCACCTTTCTCAGGCCCTTCATTTCCATCGCTTCTAGCTTCTTCAACTGTTCTGCTTTTACTGCCCAGGTTTCTTACTTTTCAGCTTCTTTGGCATTTTTATTTTATTTATTTTATTTTTAAAAAATAAAATAAATACTACCCAGGTTTCTTACTTTTCAGCTTCTTTGGCATTTTTTCTGTCACTACATTTGATAATCTATGCCAGTTGGCTGCAGCCCCTCTGATTCTAGCTTTGACCTCTTCATTCAGACTACCCTTCTCCTCAACTCCTCCTCCCAGATGCTTTAAGCTGTTTACCTGATTTAAGTATTTGAATTTCTTGAGTGTGTTAACCTCAGACCCTTAAAAGTTAGTTCTTTTTTTAAAGCATGACATCAATTTTGTACATTTTTTCCAAATTTAACGCACACTTTTCATGTAAATCATACTTAATATAGTTATAATTCCCAGTGTACTATAATCACCTGTGGGAATGGTATTGTGATTACTTAGTATTATTAATTCACTTAAAATATTATCTAAGAAGAACTGGTATTGTATAAATGGAGCATTTAATGATAAGCTAATGAATTCTGAAATTTGCCAGGAATATTCTGCTTGATATTAGGGTAGTAGGTTCTTGGGTACTTACTTAGGCTATTGATCTGTAAGGGTCTTAAGAAGCCTAACCTTGCATTTCCGTGGTAACTATTTGCCCTTATAGTTTGCGATATGAATAAAGACTGTCCAGAAAAGTATGTATTAGGGTAATTTAAATGGTTCCCCTATCCATGAGGACCAGTGATACTAAACTTGGGATCAGTTTACAGTTACCCATCCATTTATCCAAGTTACATTTGAATAGAGGAAGAGAAGTTCTGTTTATGTGGACTGGATGACAGTTTCATAGAGGTGGTATTCTTTACTATACATAGATTGAGATATCTTGAGTAGATGTTTATGACACCACTGGACTTGGCAAGTGTGTAATAGGTCTGATAGAACAGAGTCTGTTGAGGCTTTATACACTAGACAAAGGTTTCCTCTCAATAGCCTGTATAATACCAAGAAGTAAGTCAGTCTGCATAGTTTTTTATGGTTTAGGCCCTTGAGTTTTTTTTAGTGAAAAAGCATTGTGGATTTTCCATTTGTGACAAGTGTTTGGACAGGTATATACCAAGAGTGGCATTATATGTGTCTTCTTCTTTCGGCTTTTCCCAGTTAGTATTGTTGCAAAATACTTCAAGATTAAAAAAAAAAATATATATATATATATATATATATATATATATATATATATATATATGTGTGTGTGTGTGTGTGTGTGTATAACGTGTGCATGTGTATATATACATATATGTAAATACACACACACACACACACACATATATATATATATATATGTGTGTGTGTGTGTGTATGTAATTTCCTGGATTAATTAATGCTTGCTGTATTTCAGATTATTCTTATTTTGTATGTTCCACCCTGAGTACTGCTCTAGCCATTCTACTGGAACTTCTCTTGTCACACTGATTAAAGGTCCACCTCTTGGGTACCACATAGGACATCCCAGTGCAGCACTGTTCTCAGCATGCAGTGAGAGGTTTTTTGATACCTACTTCCCCATCCCTACGGCAGAATAGATTTATGCAAATAGTTAGTGTCAGGCCCGTTAATATATCTGTGTTTTCACATATGTGGCATTTTTCTAGCTACAGTGGACATGCATTTCATATGTTTGGTTACAGTGTTCAGGTCAGTGACCATGTAGAAACACTGATTGTGTAATTTCAGGATCATATGCCAAAGCTTCTATCCAGTCATCAAAATTGTTTTTGAATACATTTAAAGAGTCAGACAACCTAACGGGTGTTGGGAGTTTGTTCTATAATTTGGGTAATATTAACTTTATATATGGTTACCTAAGTGTGGTCCTAAAGCTTTGTGTTTGTAAATAAAGTTCCTTGTATTCTTATGGCACAGCTTGTCTGATGAGGTTTAATATTTAATATTGCTTGTACTGACTTGTAAAATACTTTGCATTCCAGAATACATTTGATTTTATATATTGATACCTTAAGGTGTATAAATTTAAATATATGCAGCATTCCTTATGTGACGTGTAACTTTGTTTTAATGATTTATTGATGAAAGTATACTTGCTAGGAATTGCAACTGTATATTTCAGACACATAAGCTATTGTTTTTGTTGCACTATCAGCAGAGCAACAGGTAGTACACTCACCTTTGGTGCAGAAGGCTGTGTGTTTTATTCCCACACCTGTCAGATCGATTGCTGACACTGCAGTGCAGCTTGAGGGGGTGCTGCACTCTTGAGTGTGCTATCCTTGCCCGAACTGGTGGTAGCACACATGGATTTAAAAGATCCCATGATACTTATTGAAAACAGTAGGGGACGTTCCCTAATGCCGTGGACAAATTTCTCGTAGAACCACTTCAGGTCTGCCCTGAAAAGAGGCTACTAGCCTAGTGGGACTAACCTGCTCAACAATGGATAAATAATAAAAGGCAGGATTCAATAAACCCTACACAGCTCACTGACACCATGTGCTTATAAAGGCACAACACGCACATGATAACATATGAGTTTGTATTCAGTAAGTGTCTCTACACAATGATGGAGCCATGCAAACACAGTAAACATCATTACATGTAAATTACTGCATAAGGAATTGTATGCTGATTAACACATTCAAGATGGTGAACCTATTCAATAGGTTCTAAAACAATTGTGTACACTTAGTGTCACCTTCTGCATTGTACTCCAAAAAGAATGCAGCCAAGGAAATTACACTGAAAGGAAAGAATGTTAGGGGTAGCTGCTCCTCTTCTGCATGTATGTGCAACTGCATCAACTCTGTGCTGCTGCTGATGATGATGATGGTAGACCTCAGGCAAGAAGGAGAAAGGTATTTAGACCCCGTTTTAAATTTTCATGGTCTGCATGACATGGAAAAAACTACAATGCTACAGGATGGATAGAGCACAGTCATCCTCCTCTTAGAACATGGGCAAATCGAGGGGAACCAATACCTGTGAAGAGTAAGTTACGTGTAACACCTAGAAAATTTCAGGAATCTTTCAGTGACTCACATTGGACATGCTGAGGGTGTCACAGGCATCAGTATCCAGGATCCTACACCAATTCCTGACTGCTATGCTGCAGCATACTAGTGACTATGTATAGTTCTCCCTACCCCCAAGGACAGAGCTAGAACTGTGTAGGAGTTCTACCAATTAGCACACTTTCCTGAAGTCTTGGGTGCCATAGTCTGTATGCAAATTGAGATCAAAGCACCATCCTGGGAACAGGGAAGGGTCTACATTAATAGAAGGGGGCTCCACTCTTATTAGCTGCCGGGTCTTGTGCAGTGTTAGGGGAATCATCATGATTGTGTATGTGCTGGCAACTATGGTAGTTATCATGACTCCCATGTCTGATACATCTTACAGCTGTGCCAGAGGTTTTCCACGGGTGATGTGCCACAAGGCCATTTACTGGGGGATGCAGGGCATGAACTCGAACAATGGCTGATGATGCCTATCAGAAATGCACATACACCTACAGAGGAACACTATAATGAGGCAGATGCTGAAACAAGAAATATCACAGAGTGTGTGTTTGGGATGTTGAAGTCATGGCTTTGCTGCCTAGATACATCAGAGGGAGTTCTGCAGTATACCAGTACTTGTGCTGAAATTATCACAGTCTTTTCATCTTACCCAATATCATAATGCAAAAACAGCTGCAGCAGGAACATGTAGGGCTGCGAACAAATGTCCCATCACCACTAGCAGGGTCACTACATTTTGGTGAGGAGTCAGAGGGGGACACCCCAGCTGCTGTGGGTGTAGGTAGACGTAAGCGTGCACAGTATGCTATTGTCCTGGCCAAGATGCAAAAGATAGTGTATGTGCTGACCACCTAAGGGGGTACACTTTTCATCCCATGCATATACTTACATACAGTAACATTTATGCCAGGCAATGCTCGCAGCCTTTACTTTCTGGTGTAATGGCCGTATACTGCTAGCATCAGAGTCGGTCCCAAATGACAACAGTTGTAACTGCAGGACTGTCAAGGTAAGTGTTGAAACTGTAATAGAAAAATGAATGTGTAAGAGCATGAATGAATGGCAGATAGCTACATTTACAAGTATCAGTTAGGCAGATAAGTAGAATGTAAGTTATCCAGCAATGCCATCAGTATCTGACATGACTGTCATCTGTAACATATACTTATGCAGTTTACCAAATAATCTGCCTAGTGCTACTGAAATACCCACTGCAAAAAAAGCATTCAAAACAGTGTTATCCCTACACTATCACCAGTGAACAGTAAGCATGATTGAAAACAGTCTTTTCCCCTTCAGGTTCCCTAGGTACATGGTTACCTTCAGTATAGACTCAGCCCTCTGAGCACTTGGAAGATGCAGATGAGGTGTGAACTCATTACATTTGCTGAATACCAAACTTTTCACTTTGTGTACCAGATGTAAACATAGTGTAGTCTCTGCACCACTAACTGCATTGAGCTTTTAAAGAAAACCAGACACCCCACATGTATGTTTCCTTGGCATAATACCGCAGTTTTCATGTCTTTGCTGAAAATTGTTATTGACAGCCATGTGTGTGTTTCACACCTCAGAATAAAAATTCAAGAATATGCATTATAGATTGCATGTTTAATATTAAAGTAGAGATTAGAGAATGATTTCCAGAACACAGAAAGAAGGCAGGGCTGCAGTTTTGCAAACATATTCATAAAGTGTGATCACTCATTCCTCTAAATATGTTTTGTACACATTTACAATTAAATGAGTTGTGTCCAACATTTGAACCGTTTAATACTGTGTATGAAATGTTAATTACTTGTATGCATATTATTTGATTGCTATTGCAAAGCTATGTCTGTGGCAAAGAGAGAGAACCCACTACAACTGTGTTGTGTAAGTGCAGTAGTCTGATGGTTCAGATCCAAAGCTGAATAATTGTTTAACTCTTGTTTCCCTTTTTTGTATCTTTTTATTTTTCTTCTAAGTGTAGGTTTTTGTGTTTTTGTGTTTGTTTGTTGTAGTGTGGGTAGGATGGTGTATGTGTTGTGTGGTGTATGGTGTGTTTACATTCGTGATTTTGGGGTTTTGGCATTTTGAACATTTGACTATAGTTTCAAAATACTGAAATTCGATATTTCAGTATTTCGAGATTATAAAGTGAATCCGACCAGGTATAGCAGCACACCTGCCATAAATCAATTCCCATATCTCACATCATCATTGCTGTTTCATAAACTCCCTTTCTCTTTGTTTGGCAATGTTTCTTTATGCTTACCATCACTCAGAAGCGGTTGGCGTGGTTGTGCGTGTGTGCATACTGGTCGTAAAACACAATATCACAAATTGGCAGGAAAACATTGCAACTGTTGTTGGAGGACTTTTGCAGACATGACAGGAGATGGGGAAGATGATGCCAAATTCAGGGCACTTCAAGGCACAGAGGTGGAGTGTGGAGGAGTCAAAAATATTTGTTGCACTCCTCATGAGGCTGCTGTAGTGGTGCTATACCAGGTCTCAGTACCAGACTGAAGTATCTCATGATGCTTAGTGGCTGTTCCCCAGATCTCATTTGCCACTTGAAGCATCGGCATTGTCTTTGCTGGCTCAGGCTAGTAATTTCTTTTATTATATACTTTTTGCTATATTTTCTCTAAAAATCTTCATATCAGACTCTATTATGCCTTCCCAATGTGTGTGTGTGTGTGTGTGTGTGTGTGTGTGTGTGTGTGTGTGTGTGCGCGTGCTGTCATTACTTGGGTGTTTCTTTGGTTGTTCTCCTTGGTCCTTTACTTTTTCTTTTATTCCCCATAAAGAATCTGTTTAAATTAGAGGATTCTTTCTATTTAGCCCCTTTCTTCCTTCAGGGCTTCTTTCCCTTTTTATTAAGGAGTCACTGTCTCCTCTGGTTGGAGGAAACTATCGTTTAACTTAGAGACTTTTCCTCCTCCCATCCCTTTCTTTTCCTAAAAAAATCTCTTTCTACCTTTTTTCTACTGTAGTTACTGTTAGGTGGTATTGTTGTTGTTTTTGGCTGAAAAGATGTCTAAAGAGCCTGTTAAGGAGTCGAGACAATCTGGTTTTAAAAAGTGTGATTCATGCACCTAGAAAATGTCTGTAACAGATGGACACACAAGTTGTGTGTATTGTCTAGGAGCAGTCCATCTTCAGGACTCTTGCTCCATTTGTCATGGCTTTAGTGCAAGGGTTTTGCAGGAGAGGAAAAACAGACTGATTTTGAGGGGTTTGTTGAAAGACCCTTTTGAAGAAGGTAATCAGGCCTGCAAATAGAATAAGACAAAAACATCAGCTCCGGTGTCTGAGCCATCAACCAGTCAAAAAGAGACAGTAACTTCGGATCTGAAGGGTCTCAGTTCCGACAAATCTGATCCTCCCTCGGTTCCATCTGAGTCTTTGAAACTGTTGCTGAGACGGAAAATGAGTCGTCACCATCACTGGAGCTGATACACTCTGTTTCGCAATCTCCTGTATTACAGTCTGTGGCAGGTAGTCACAGGTCATCGACCCATTCCTTTCAGTCCTCCAGGTTATCGGATGATTACGTGGAGCGGGTGGTAAAGAGGTTGCTGCGGACATGGGCCCTAGCAGAAATTCTCAAGCCCAGCCCGTCAGATCATGGACCCGACCACTGTATCTCATATACCATCTATTCCTCTTCCGATTCGACCGAGTTTGGAGCCAGTGTCAGGAAGTCATTGTGCCGGAACAACCAGAGCCAGTAATCACTCACGATATCTCGGCACTGACGTCTGCTCTGATCTCGTCGATGCTGTCTTCCATTGAGGGATCTGGGAGCCAACACTCCCTGGTCGGCTTCGGGGGGGAGAGTCGAATCGGACCCTTGTCAGAGCTGACTCTCCCACTCGGCACTTCAGCTTACACATCAGCCTCGGAGCCACCCTCCTTGATGCCTGGGAGATCTCCCAGTCCTTCGGGACTGAAGTCTGTCTCTGGTCAGGACAGAGGTGCCTTCGAGGTGATGGGGAGTGTGCTGTCCACTGAGTCTGCTCCACCTTCGGCTCCAGCCACTCTTCCCCCTAAAGGGCTGGTGTCTTCTGCTTCACCATCCCTCCATCAGCCCCAGAGTAGAGAGTCAGTGCCCCAGGAAACCCCAATGGGTGAAACTTCCTCTTCCGATACCTCCCCGGAACATCCCCCCAAGGAGGTCCCTCGGAAGAAACAGTGTAAGAGGAAGCACACAGACTCCCCTGAGTGTGTCCAACTTAGAGGATTCAGAAGGGTCCCCACAGTCACTCTCTGAGGATGTCTCTTCAGACATCCTTGAGATACTTAATCAGAGAAGCGGCTGGAAATCCTCTCCCCTTTTGAGGATGAGTCTGTATACCTGGAGGCATTTGGCTCTCGCCCCTCCACCTCTTGGGTGTCTCCACCCTTTGACCCTCTCCTGAGTGTTGTGAATCAGAAGGTGTGGGACTCTCCCGAGTCACTGTACCCCATTCCGAGGAGGCCAAATAAATTAATTATGGCCCCAGATGATAGACAATATTTATCAAAAGGAGTTCCAGTAGATGCGATGGTGATGGCAGTGGCCACAAAGAAGAATTGGCTGAAACTTCTGCATCTGTTGAATAAGGAGTCTTGTACAGTGGACAGGTACGGGAAGCATATGTTCTCCTCAGCGGCCTTTACATTACGGTCACTGAATTAGGTATAACATTTTATCCAACTCCAAAGGGATCTACTGAAAGCACTGGGAGATACCCTGCAAGGTGCTACAGCCCAGGGTTTATTGGATAAGATAAATTCCCAGCTTGCGACCTTTAACTTCTGTCACAAATTCCTCCTGCCTCATTTCCTATGCAGCCGATGGAGCGAGCAGGGCAGCAGGTGCAGGAATAGCTTTTAGGAGACATTCCTGGATGCACCTTTGCGAGTTTGCTGAACCCTTCAAATCTTCCTTTATTGACGCCCCATTTGATGGCTCATCCTTGTTCAGGCCAAAAGTAAAAGAGACTCTCACCAGGAGCCAGCAAGATGGAAAGACTCTCTCTGCCGTCAGTGTGCGTTTTTCTGTTCCTACCAGACCTTATCCTAAAGGTCAAAAGAACAGAAAAATGTGGTTCCGGAAGTCCAAAGGAGCTTTGCTGGATGCTCGAGGTGATCCTTCCCCCAGGGGCAGAGGGGAGAATAACAATGAAAGACACCGTCCACGTGGCGGGGGGGGGGGTCCACAGAACCAGGGTGACAGAGATACGTTCTCTGGTCGGCCCTTCCAGCGCTCCTGAAAGGAGGCCTGACTGTCCACCTCTGGAGGCAGTTCAGGGAAGAATATCTCTGTATCCAGAAGCCTGGCTGAAATTGACTCAAGACAGATGTGTACAATCCATTATATCCAGGGGATACAACATTCCTTTCCACTGCTCGCCTCATCTGTCAAAAGTCCATCCCAGACATTCCGCCCAGTCAAAGGGATCAAGCAACCCTAGAAATTCAAAGGTTGCTAGAAAAAAAGTGTCATCCAAGAAGTCCCCGCAGACCAGATTGGATTCAGAATTTACTCAAGGTTCTTTTTAGTTCCAAAAAAGACAGGGGCTGACTAGCCTATCAGCACAGAGTATTGTTATTGAATACTATTGTCCCATTCAGGTCGATCGCTGAAGAGTGCACATATATATGGAGCGTTGGTAATTTTTAGTCAGTGGTAGCGAATCATATTTCTGATTGGTTTTGAAATATGCATTTACTCATATGATTGGCTACCATTGACTAAAAATCACCAATAGTGAACGATACTCTGTTTTACGCTTGGCTTCTACGAGAAATTATTATTAAATTATTATTAAAAGTTATTAATTATTCATTATTATTTTTGCATCAGTCTAAGGTTTGATTTTTGTACTATACTTTATAGCTAATGATGACCTTGTTATGATTTGATTAGTTAGTTATGTTATTTTTATTTTTATTGGTTCTATTGTGTGTGTTTTAGGGTCATTTTTTAAGGATGTTATCCAAGGACTGTCTTCAGCTAAAGGATAGTTATGATAACATGGACGCTCCATATATATGCGCACTCTTCAGCGATCGACCTGAGTGAGACATTAGTATTCAATAACAATAACTGTGCTGATTGACTGGGGAGGCTAGCCTATTTTCTAGGCAATATGGTTTGCTTGTAGCATTTTTTGATTGACTCTGAAGTGTGCGTTTACTGACACAATTGGTTATCGCTAGATAGGAATCGCCAATGGCAAACAATGCTTTGTCTTCCGCTTGACTCCAGTGAGAGTCCTCGAGGCTAAAGCAAATTTATTTTTTTTTTATTTTTGTATTTGTCTGAGGTTTTCCTTGGTTATGAATGGCATGAGAACATTGGAGATAATATGTTTCTGCTCCGTAAACTGTATTGACGGAGCACTAAGTGTGCTTTGATGGCCATAGATATAGGATGAGTTTGTTGCTTTTCATTATTTATTTACCTTCAATATTTATGTTTTTACTTATGTCTGTGCATTGATCAGAGATGAAACAAATCAATGCAATGCGTTTTTGTTGTCATAACTAAACAGGGGTAGACCCTCTGACTGGAAGATTTATCTTGTGCTAGAAGTCTTCGAAACGTGCATGGTATTTTTGTTTGCTGTAGATGATTGGCCTTTACAGGGCCCATTCGCTATATTGTGATTATTGTTTTTTTAAGTTATGCAGGCTAATCGGTCACAAAAAAACAACTATGTAATTATGGTTACTGAATAGCTGAATGCCTTGAAAGTTAAAATAGGCATTCTGAGTGGTACATCAGGCTTCTACAGCCTTTTATGATTGGATACAAGAAACAACAAATTAACGTATATCTAACACCAGATCTCTAGCTGCGGAACCATTTCCAACTTATGTGATAGGTTATAAGCAGCTATTTCAACAAGATCATTGGATATATCTAAACCAATGAGAAATGTGAATTAACGAACTAGCATGATGCTTTTGATTGGTTAGATGTCAGTTATTCTTTGATATCATGATTTTTATTGGTTATTTGTTTTATTTAAAAATGTAAGCATCAGTCCCTAAAATTTTACGATCTGAAGAAGGCTAGTTGCTGAAAGTGCTTATCGAATTTGAAAGGATATTTTTTGTTTTAACCATTGTTCCACATTAAAATTTTGTTTTTACCTGTTATTTCATACTGGAATTTTTGCCGTGGTGGTTTACCGGAGTTTCACTTCATAACATTCTTTTTTCCAGTCTTATTTACAATTCAGTAGTTGTCCTTCAGTTCTGGAGGACATTGCTGTCCATTTAGGGTAATAGCTCTTGAAATGAGGTAGAAAGCACAGGGGAAAAACAGCTCTACTGTGAGAGTCTGTTTGAAAACAGATCATTAGTAACATTGTATAGTTCTGCAGAAAAATAGTTGCTTGATCTGCACATCTTTATGCATTTTTACAACTTTGCTGTGTATTTTACAAGAAAGACAGATACATTTTTTACAACATCTCATTTTTATTACTTTTAGCTTCATACAACCCCACCACCTAGTAAAAATGTTAATATTTATGTTTTTGCAGTTAATTGCTTAGCAAAGTGAGGAAGTTAACATTTTTCAGAGAGAAAGTTTTCTTGGATTAAGAGACATTGCCTACTTCATCTGTGCACTCCCTTTCCACCCTGTACAAAAACAAGTGAAGCTTTAAATGCAATTGATTTTCAAGAACTTAATGTTGTCCCCAAAGGCTTTGATTCCTTAAAGATTTACCCTTTGCACAATGAGTTTAACTTGTTCAATTCTTTCTGGTTTGGGTCAGTAGTTTTGGCTGCAGCAAAGTTTATAACGTTATATGTATGACTACTTTCCCGTAGACAGGAATGTTAAGTTAACAGACTAAATGCATTTTTCAGCCTCTTGTGTTTATGGCTTTGCATTTGCCATTTTGTATGGTGGTGTGTTTTAGTGATATAATCCATCAGATTACTTCCATGTTGGAAGATTTATTCTAAGATGAAGAAAAAAAAAACACCAGTTTTTAACACTGCTTTCAACATTTTATTTGTATGTATGCTTACCATACAGTGTACTACCCTTTAAAATTTGCTGTTTGTAAGGCCATGACCGAAAACAGACTTGGATGAAGGGAAAAACTTACATGTAGATTTTTATTGTACAGATTAACTTCTTCTTCTTCTTTCGGCTTTTCCCGGTTAGGGGTTGCCACAGTGGATCACCTGTCCGCTCATGATTGGCAGTGGAGTTTTACGGTGTCGAGTTGCTAGCCTGGCGCCTAACCTTCCACAGAAGGCATTGTACAGATTAACAACTTTTTTTTTTCAGGGGCTACATTTTGAGTCAGAAGCTAACACCTTGAGCAATGAGTTGAAGTGAAAGGTGAGACCAGAGTTAGTGTGTCTTTTTCATGTCTCCTTGGAGTTCCTTGCTCCTTTGAGGCATGGGAGATTTCCCTTTTATAAGAGGAGTCCTTTGGGCAGTGCTCTTTCCTCAGGGATCATCTTTGTTGGTGCAGACCTTTCAGAAGAGGAGAAGCTTCAGGAACTGAACTATTTAGAATGACTCTTTTGAATACCCCAGTCCAGTGGAAAGTGGGTGACTGTCCACTCCCCTTCCCAGCACATTCTTCCTTGGCCAAAGAAAGCATCAGTAATCAAAGGTGATATATCAGAGTTTTTAAACATTAAAAAGGCATTTCCACAAATCATTTGATGAATGTTCTCTTGATATGGAAGATAGGCTGACATCCTTATTTACTTACTTATTTTTTTTTACCTTGGATTTTTTCTCATACTCTAGAAGGGATATTAACGGAGGCCTGGTTATGATCTGTTCGGTCTGAACAAATTTGTCAAAGTAAGGAAGTTTGGAATGGTAACTCTTCAGACTGTACTTCTGCTGCCTTAGTGATCTGGAAGATAACCTTAAATCTACAGGATGCTTATTGGCACATTCTGATTTTCAGGACTGGAGATTTTTCAGTTTTAAGAGGAAAACTGTCACTTTTTCAGTTTACAGTTCTTCTCTTAGTCTTACTGATCGCTTCCAGTTTGACACCAGCAGTATTGATTCGCAAGTTGAAGAGCATAACTGTTTACATTTATCTAGATGACTGTCATTTGTAAGAGCAGTCAGACAGTCATTTATTGGCACATCTGGGAACAGAGGTATCTTGTTTGGATTCCTTACAGTTTACTGTCACATAAAAGAAGCTAGCTGTGTCTTTGTTCACCTCAGGTGAAAGTCTTTCTTGGAGCACTTTTGGACTCTGTTTTCACTGCAACGACAATGTGGAGAAGACTATGACTTTGAGTGAACTTCCTCACAAATGAGTCTAATGACCAAGACATTCCTCCAGATCCTTGGACAAATATTGGTCATATCCTTGGTGGTCCAGAAAGCTAGATTATATTTAAGGAAGTTTTAGCATTTCCTAAAAATCAGGGAACAGTTTACTGGTCTTGTTAGGCATAATGCTTCCCCTTATTGCTGTGTTTGCTATGGAACTTTACTTGGCAGATCTTAGCAGGTCAGGTCCTTTAATGTCATCTTCCATATACTGGCAACTAATGCAACAGGTACAGAGTGGGAAGCCTATGTATTGTCCAGGTCCATTGACAGCATTGTTGCATTCATGTCAGCAGGGGTACCAGATAAATCTAATGATTTTGGAAGTCCTGACTTTGTAGGCTTTCAAGTATTGTTTGGTCCAGGGTGTTCAGGCAGTATAGGTATGCAGTACTTTGAGAGTGCTTGCTCCTCTCATGATTAATTTCGTTAGTCCATGTAGCAGGGGCTTAGAGTGTTTTATCAGACCCTCCTTGACCTCTTATTCCTTTTAGAGATGAAATGACATCTCAAATACCCCAGTAAAGGAACTAAACCTTCATCAACAGATAAATAAGACACAATGTGATAGATTCATATCCCAACATATACCCCACCTCTGGAACAAACTTCTACTGCATGCTAAGCAGAGTACTAACTTTGTAAAATCAAAAACACCCTCAAAAAAAACGGCTCTTCCACAAACCACAAATGAATAGTAACAAAATTAATGTTTTAAGAACTTCCATTTCCTTTTACTATAAAAAACTTTTTCAGAATGAAAAATGCAAAACATTTCTCATTTATACAAATCCAGTCTGATGTCATACACAACCAACAGACTATCCAAAGTAATTAAATGACAAAAAAAAGTGCTTAAAGGGCTATTATTCCCATTTAATCTTAGTGTTTGCTTATCAGTTAAATACATTAATATTTTAATAAGTTTTTAACATAAATGTAATCATTAAGCCCTGGTGGCATGCCTGCCCACAAAAAACTTGCCATTTTAATTATATATGTTCGAGTTAGGCATTAAATTATCCCAAAAATTTAGTTTTATTTACTTGTACAACCACTAAAAACATGAACTTTCTAAAGCCTTTGCACTCCTGAACATGTCTAGCTAACATGTTTCTGGTTTCTTTTTAAGTGCTAAAACATTTTCTCTAATCCTGTCCACTAACCTACATACAGTTTTTCTGATATAAAAACTTGTCACAGTTGGGACAACACGCAAGGTACACTAATCCAACACTGTGACAATTGTACCTGTTCCTTGCTGTTAAAATATAATTAATGTGTTTAAAACGAAAACTCCCTAAACTATAAATAAACCTGCAGTAATTACAGTTATGACAGACAAAGGTACCCCTAAGTTTCACACCTACTGTGATACTCTGCAGATTTCTTCCAGTTCTCAGAAATGATGTTACAAATCACAGGGCCATCAACACTCATTGGAATAGGGAAGGAAAGTCTACGTTCATAAGAGTCATTCTTTAATTTACCTTCAACTGATTAGTTCGAACTAAAACCTACTTTCAGAACTGGGGGGTGGGGGTACTTGATATCTCTCTGTTTAATGATATTACCAGAAATTAATTCTAATTTGTCACTAGGATACCCTCTCAATTTCAAATAATTCTTTATTTTTTCTCTCTCTAAAAAAAAAAAAAATACAGTTGTCACTAATAAGACTAATAAGTCTGATGACCTGCCCCCTAAATACATTCAGCTTCATGAAAGTTGGGTGGTAGCTCTCAAAATATAAATAATTATTAGTAAAGGTCTCCTTTCTATAAATGGTGCTCTGAAACATTTTTTTGTTCCTTGACCATAGTGATCTGAAGATCCAAAAAATTAATTGTGATGTCTTTATTACTTTCAGTGAATTTTAAGCATTGCACTGTATTAGTATTAATCTGTGACAAAAGTTCTTCAAGGGAATGCAAGTCACTTGTTGATATGTGCTGTAGCCAAAAGTAGAAAAGTTGTTACTAAGAACCAAATTTAATAACAAACCAACAGTATCTAAATCAAAACTAAAGATCTGATGTTGTCCACTTCATCCCATTAACCTGTGGGAATATTGTTCCGATGCTCGGAACCGACCAGCCGCCACCTTCTAGCTGAGACTCCTGACTTGAGCTCCTCCTACCTTACCCATAATGTCCCGCTCCCCTACAGTACCTCAGATCTCATTTGCTGTATTTATTGTTAGCAGTGAGTTCCAGCATGAGCTTATCCATCGTTATTTGGTGAGTTTCTTTTTATTGTTGCCTTTCCTCCTAGTTTTCCTTAATCTTTTCCTTTTCTGTCTCTATTTAGACTCTCTGGGTTCTATCCATTATGGTATTTTCTTAGCATAAAACAAAAAAAACTTCTCCTCTTTTTCTTCTTTTTGTCTGCTTCATGGCTGATCAGAAACCATTAGGCTTTAAAAAATGCACTTCCTGTGGGTGGAAGATTCCCTTATCTGATGCCCTTGTGGAGTGCATGTACTGTTTGGGGCCTCTCGACTTGGATGCCCCTGTGACATTTGCAGTGCTTTTCATCCCCGGGCTCTGGCAGATAGAAGTAAACTCATTTGAAAGGGGTGCTTCCTCCTTCTCCACCTTGGGGATTCCTTCCATATCAGGGGCTCAGCCCCCAGCTAAGAAGTCCAAAGATTCCCGGGACTCCAGATGGTTGTCTCTTTTGCAGTCTTCTTTGGAACCAGCTAGGAAGAAATCCTGACCGTTGAAATGGTGTTGTTTGCCTCCAAGCTCTCTGACCTCAACCTCTCCTCTGCCCCATTCTTCCTCTGTGGCTACAGGGCCAAGTGGTGACCCCTCAGTGTCGACTCCAGGTCTGTTGGAGCCAGGGTCTTCTTTGCTGGTGCCTACCAGTAGGAATCCATCCCATTCTCCATGAAGATCCCCCCAACCTCCTTCTGCTTCGTCTAGGTCTTTCTGGAGCTTGTTTTCTAGGGATGTTGGTAAGCTCATGAGGCAGTTCCCCAAGACACAGATCCAGGTGGGGGTTGTGTCCACCCAGTCTTCTTCTGGATCTGTGAGGCTCTTCCCATTCCAACTGGTAGCTCCTTCTTCATTTTGACCCCTGGTTTTCGAGCTGTCAGTTCCATTTGGTCCCGGTGCCGGGGTGTTGCAGTCAATTGAGATCTCTTCTTCGCCTCCAATATTCTCCCTGACTTGCTCAGCTCTATCTGCTTCGGTTCTGAATGTGTCTCAGAGTCATAGCATCAGGGTAAGTTCTGGGGGGTTGACTTTGACTCCAAAGCTTTCGGAGCCATCTCTTCCCCTCAGGGCCTCAGCCTTCAACAGCTCAGCTCCAACTCCCCCCTCAGAGTGGGAAACAAGTTTTCTCCAGGAGGTGCCTACTCCAGTGGCTTCAGCTCCAGCGAGACAGCTCCACATAGTTCGGAGTCCTTCTGCATTCGAGGTCATGCAGAAGGGTCCTCTCCATTCCTAGGAGACCCTTGGCACTTACCACAGTGGAACTTCCCCCATCCCACTCTGGAACTGTACCTGAGACCTCTGAGCTAGCCCATAGACAGCTGGTCCCAGAAGCATCCAGACCCTTCTCTGAGTGGATCCCCAAGCTTCTTCCAACACCTCCCCAGAGTGTCTCCCTGAGGAAGTCCCTCAGAAGAGACCATGTGAAAGGAGACGCAGGATTCCCCTATGGACTCCTTCACCACAGATACCGATTTTTGAGGAAGTTGAAGGGACTCCCAAATTGCCATCTGACGAGGTCTCCTTCAGAGACATCCTTGAAATCCTTCACCAGAAGGGTGGATGGTCCTCCCAAACCCCTTCCCAGGAAGAATTGGTATTGTGGGAGGCTTTTGTGGCCAGACCATCTACTACCTGCTCATCCAGCTGGTGTTATTGAGGGGCCTGGAAGGAGCTGGATACAATGGAACCGATCACTAAACACGCTTATAAAATTAAGTGCTACAACTGACAAAGGCTTTTGGACCAAAGGAATCCTGGTAGATGCCTTGGTTGTGGCAGCAGCCACCAAGAAGGAGCTGGTTCAGGAAAGCTCCTTTGTCCAGCCCACTCCAGGTAGAGAATCTCGAGTGTTAGACAAATTTGGCAAAAGAGACTATGGCTCATCTACCTTTGCATTTCGGGTGTTGAACTACTTATCCCATTTTACCTGGCTACAGAAGGACTTGGTTAAGGAACTTTCTAGCTCGGTCCCGGAGTTCATGCCTACTGAGGAGTGGGAGTCTGTTTCCTGTAGGATGGCCACCCTACATTCCCTAGCCAATGTGTCCATGAGGCTTCTCTCTCATGTTGCAGAAAGTACCTCAAGAACAGCCAGTTCTGGCATTGCCATACGGCGCCATGCCTGGATGAGACTGTACGATTTTGCCCATCTTTTCAAACAGTCCTTTATTAGTGCCTCATTTGGATGGCTCTACCTTGTTTAGGCCCACAGTACGTAACACTTTAACCCAGAGTGAGAAAGATGGTAAGACCCTCTCTGCTGTTGGGATCCATTTTTCTACTCCACAATGGACCCTCTCCAGGAACCAGCATAAAAGTAAGAAAATGTGGTTTCAGAAGTTGCCGGGCCCTTTATAGGACACTCAGGAAGACTTTCCCCCTGAGGCAGAGGGGGATATGATCAGAATGTTAGACACCTCCCACGTGGCCAAGGAGATCCACAAAATCAAGGGTCGTGGGAAACTACTCTGGACAAGCCTTTCCAGTGATCCTGAACATTTGCCCGACTGCTCTCCTCTGGAAGCAGTCGGAGGACATTTCTCCTTGTACCCAGAAGCCTGGGAGGTCATCAGAAATGGCAAATGGGTGCTAAGGATCATATCCAGAGAATACTCCTTTCCCTTTTCTGACATTTCCAAACAAAAACTTCACCTCCCCAATGTTCTACCCAGTCAAAGGGAGGACACAGTCCAAGAAATAAGAAGTTACTGCATAAAGAGAGTCATCTTAGAAGTTCTCCCCGATCAAGTCAGATTGGTCATTTATTCATTCTTTTTGGTACCTAAAATGACAGAGGACCTGCAGCTTGTCTTGGATCTGACCTCCCTGAATAAGTTTGTAAAACACATGAAGTTCAGGATGGTCAAGATTCAGTCTGTTTTACTTCTCCTGAAGATTCATGATTGGATGTGCTCTATAGACCTCAAGGATATATACTACCATATCAAAATGGACAGGGACTCGAGGCCTTTTCTACATTTCAGGCTGGAAGTCAGTCACCATCAGTTTCGAGTGCTTACATTTGGTCTTACCACAACCCCCAGGTGTTCGCCAAATGTCTAGCGATAGTTGCAGCTCATCTCTGACTGCAAGGCTATCAGATATTCCCATATCTGGACAGCTGGCTTCTGACCACCCCAACCAGGCATCTACTCCTGCAGGCCAGGGATTACTTCCTCAGCTTAGCCTCCACACTGGGAATAACTGTCAATTTGCAGAAGTTGCACTTGGATCCAGTACAGACCATAGACTTAGACTTCATAGGGGCTTTTCTAGATACATTGGTGTCTTGTGTTTACCTTACGGTCAGGGTACCAAATCTAAAATCCCATGTCAGCCAGATCTTGACTGCTTCAAAACCATTGGCCTGTCTAGTTCTCTGAGCATTAGGCTGCATGGCAGCAACCATAAATCTTCTTGCAGTGGCACGTTTCCACATGCAGTTCTTCAGTGGATCTTGGTGGTACAGTGGTCTCTTCTCAGGAATTCTTTGAATCTCCCCATCAGCCTGTCTTGGATATGCAAGGGCTCTCTTCTTTGGTGACTTCATTCACCAGAGATCACCCAAGGACACACATTCATCCACGTTTACCATGGGCACCTCCCAGTTCGCTTGGGGGGGGGGGCATTGTCTGGGCTGAACGGTCCAAGGCACGTGGATGCCCCAGGAAGCCAAGTTGCATATCAGCGATCTTGAGATGACAGCGTTTTTTCTAGCATTGCAGGAACTAGACAGCTTTCTTCCTCAGGGGACTATTGCATTCCAAATGGCAACATGTCAGTGGTTTGGTCTTACTCCCAATATCGAGAGGTGATGAGGGTCTGGCAGTGGGCGATTTCTTCCATCTGCTTTCTGGTAGCAATGCACATTCCGGGGGAATCCAACATTCTAGTCGATAGGCTCAGCCGAATGCTACTGATGTCTCACAAGTCATCCCTGAATCAGTCCATGGTAGATGTGATCTTCCAGAAATGGGGTTATACTTGCTACAACCTCTTTGCATCCCCTCTCAACAACAAATGCAGTAAGTATTTTGCCTTGATCCCTCCTCAGGGGCAGTACCCCAGGGACACTCTTGTGCATGCTTGGCCCTCTGATCTACTCTACTCCCCACTTCCATTGATTCTCAGGTTCCTGCAGAAAGCTCTCAGGTTGTAAAGCAAGTGATCCTCATTTCTCCCTTTTGGTCTAGACAAACTTGGTTCACCTTTATTTGGTCTCGTCTGGTTTGTCCCCCCAATGAAGTTGGATCCGAGTGCAGATCTACTTTCTCATCTGTCAGGGCATCTACATCCCAACATTCAGGGCCTGAAATTAGCTGCATGGTTTCTTCACTTCCGATGATGGCTAGATCTCCCAGGCTGTCTTCCCCTGTTCAAGAAATTTTAATTTCATCCCGTAGAGGGTCCCCTTGAAAAATTTACAAAAGTAAGTGGAAAAGATTATCCTTTTGGACTGAACAGAGATAGATCCCTTTACAGCCCCAGTTTCAGTAGTACTAGACTTTCTGGCTTCTCCTTTCAAAGACGGTGCTAGTTATTCTACAATCAGAATTCAACTTGCTGCCATTTCCAACGTCCCTGGCCTCTTCAAAATTGTGTGAAGCTTTTCTTAGGGACACCTTTCTGCACCAGCCACCAGTCAAGGACCGTACACCTCACTGGGATCTTACTATAATTCTGCAAGCCTTAGTTCATCACCTGTTCGAGCCCTCGGCCACTGTAGATCTGAAATTTCTCTCCTGAAAAACTTTTCCTAGCAGCAATTACCTTGGCCAGGAGAGTGTCTGAGACCCAGGCTGCTTTTGAAAAATTTCCATATTTAGTTTTCATAAAGATAGAGTAACGCTAGGTTTGGATCCTTTATTCTTACCCAAGGTGGCTAAAGAGACTAATATTAATCAGTCAGTCAATCTTCCAGTATTCTTTCCTTATTATCAGAACAAAAAAGAGTACACCTTATGCATGCTTGATGTTCATAGACAGCTTTGGTTTTACACCCATAGACCCAAGTCCTTCAGGAAGTGTGGTCAGCTATTTGCTTTACCTTAATTGGTGTTTGAAAAGGAAACAGTGGCCAAAGTTACATTGGCTAGATGGTTGAAAGGCTGTATTACATGTATTTACTCTTCCAAGGGTATTCCTTTACCGGGTCCGGTAAATGCGCACTCTACAATGTCCAGGGACACATTTCAGGCCTTTTGGTCAAGAGTTTCTGTTGAGGGCATTTGTATTGCTTCTACTTGGTCAAACCCGCATACTTTCGTTATGCATTACAAATTGTATCCAGGAGTAGAAGTGCCTTTGGTTCGGCTATACTGTGGAATATGTAGCACCAAAAAGACTGAGACAAACTGGAGAACCACAAAAGTAGCAAACGGAACTGCAACCAAGACACACCAAAGCAAATACGAACTCCCAATTAGTTTTAGATAAAAAAGTCTGATTTAATAAACTAAGCGCTTTCGGAAGGTCCCGTGCCCTTACTTCTTCAGAAATAACAGACAAACAAATGAAGTCAAACAAGATTTCAGGCAGCAGCTAGTGTTTAAAAACCGTCAATTGTTAGTTAACTAATTAAACAATTGAACAATAAAGCATTAAAAACCACAGTGTATAAAGTGGCGAAAAATACCAAATCTGCTTTTCCTTACAGCAGGTTTAACAATGAATTAAAAGTGAAACAAAATGCTATACTATAGAGTAATCTATTCAAAAAGTAGTCTATTCAAAAAAGTGCATACAGTGTTGATAAATTAAGTGAAAAGTCGATATTGACACTACATTCATTTTAAAACTTACATAAACAGTTGTTGTAGCATCATTATAAGTAATAATTCCAAGATACTTATTTGAATACTTTTTACTTACTTTTTAAGTACTTGTTAAATACTACTTAAATGCTTTTTAAATAACATTTAGTTGGTAGTAAGAACTACTTACAAAAAAGAGATAGTATTGAGCACGTTTAAAACAATTGCAATAAAAAATCCAAAACTACTCACAACACTTTAACATAATGACCAAACTGAATTAAAAGAGTGCTTACGAACCTAGTTCATGAAACTGGCAAGTAAGCTATCTTTTTAATGCCAGTTTTTTCAAAATGCAGGCAATAGATGTTTGTTCGTTTAGACCTGGTAAATAACCACTTTTTTGAATAGACTACTTTTTGAATAGATTACTCTATAGTATAGCATTTTGTTTCATTTTTAATTCATTGTTAAACCTGCTGTAAGGAAAAGCAGATTTGGTATTTTTCGCCACTTTATACACTGTGGCTTTTAATGCTTTATTGTTCAATTGTTTAATTAGTTAACTAACAATTGACGGTTTTTAAACACTAGCTGCTGCCTGAAATCTTGTTTGACTTCATTTGTTTGTCTGTTATTTCTGAGGAAGGAAGGGCACGGGACCTTCCGAAAGCGCTTAGTTTATTAAATCAGACTTTTTTATCTAAAACTAATTGGGAGTTCGTATTTGCTTTGGTGTGTCTTGGTTGCAGTTCCGTTTGCTACTTTTGTGGTTCTATACTGTGGAATATCCTTCGTTGATGGCCACCTTGGATTATAGTAGCTGGGGACTCTGTCCCACAGGTTAATGGAATGAAGTGGACAACATCAGTTAGATAAGTTATATTCTTAGCATAATGTTCCATCTGTGTTGTCCAACTTCATTCCATTAACCTTCCCGCCCCTCTTCCCCTGTCCAAAACATTTTTCAGGAAGCCTAGTAGAAGTTACAAGCAATCTTATTCCTTTAGTTGAGTTCCTAATGTTCTACTGTTGTATAGTATGTGTATATACATTTGATTTTCATGCTGTTGTGATATAGTTAATGGTTACTGGACACTATGTTCTTGTTGGCAAACTCTAACTGAGGTACTGTGGGGGGAGTGGGGCATTATGGAGGAAATCAAGTCAGGAGTCTCGAGCTGGAAGAAGGCAGCCGGTTGGTTCTGAATATTGGAATCATATTACCACAGGTTAATGGAATAAAGTTGGACAATACAGATGGAACGTTATGATAAGAACATACATTTTTTTTTAACTTATTTATTTAAATACTGTCTAACAAATTCCAAACTTTACTCTTGTTCAGTTGTAGTATAATGAATAAACATTAGTAGTACAAATCATAGTTTCTTCATTAGTAAATGTATAGTTTTTCAATTGGTCTAGGAATACCCAGGAATCTTTCACATAGAAATTACTAGCCTGAGCAATTGGGTTAAGAATGGTGTCCTAAAAATTAGAGATGTTAACAGTTTTGTTGGGCAGAGCAGAAATTATCTGCCTATATGGAGGTTTCACAGTGTCCTTGTGAATTTCTGGTATACCAAACAGAATGCCTAATTGTGGCTGATCAACTGTTAAGAATTCAAAAAGATCTAATGAAATGTACTCCTGATGTAATAACTCTTAAGTGCTAAATCAATTTCCTGATGACTTTTCCTTATTGAATCTTTTGTCACTTTCCGATAACTCAAACTGTCCGAAAGTAAAAAAATCCATAGCTTTATTATATTCAGTAACCTCCATAATGACTAAAACCATTGCCTTTATCTGCTTTCATAAACCTAAAATCGTACCCCTTTAACTGTATTAATGTTTGATATTCTTCCTTACTAAGGTTAAATTTGCTCTTGTTAAATTTGTAATTACTAGTGCGTTCCCTCAATGCCTTATACAGTTGTGGTTCACAAATGAAAGAAGAAACACTGAGTGTTGACCAATGGTCGATTAAGAATACTAGGCTTTTTATACCACACTTTGTTACTAGAATCCCTCACTTTGTCAGAAATGTATTTTAAATGATGATTTCTGACAAATAATTTAAAATCAAACATAGTTTTAGTAATTCCTGCTCTCCCAGAAGGAATAGAGGAGAACCCTCTAGCCAATATTTTTAATTTGTGTTCTGAAAAAAAACTCTTTGGTAAGGTTGAATACAGTCCATTCTGATGTCAATGGCCCCTTACTTTCCCCAACCACTGATTCACCTCCCTTGGTGGATGATGAATTCTCTGCCATTAGTCTTGGTGGAGAAAAAGGGGCACAAACTGGTGAACCTCTAGAATGACTAGACTCACTAGAGACACTGGAATTACACTGGGAATTAACAGAAAAATTGTTCTGTTCACCCTTATGATGTCTTCCATCCGAAATAACAGAGGTCTCGTTAGAAGAAGTTCCAGGGCCTTCATCATAAGAAAGGAAATTCACACTGTCAAGTTTACCCCCACTCTGTAAATTGTCTGATATGGACTGACTAGAATGGGAGCTCTCTCTTTAGTTTTGTAACAGAAAGGCTTGCCTATTCTTATATGTGGAAATGTCTCTAACCAGTTTCTTCTGTTTCCTATGAATTGTTACGTCTCTCAATTTTAGTTGAAAATTTGTCATAATGAAACTGAAACAATCTAAAAGGATTTTTAAGAATTTGATTGTCCAAGTGTTTAATATAATCTCTGAGATAAATAGTTTTCTCTTTGTTCCATTGTATCAAAAGATTTAAAACGTCAAGACCATCTTTATTGAAAACTACATATAAGTTTGAATAAGTTTTGTCCGAGTAATTAATTCCATTTGGAAACGCACAAACTCTAAGTCTAAACGGAATAATACCAGGTTCATAACGCCGGTTCAGATAATGGTTCTCAAGTTCCAAGGACTTGAACCTTACACTTATTGAAATATAAATGTATAAATTGATAAGTAAACACAAACATTAAATGGGAATAATAGCCCTTTAAGCATTATTGTGTCATTAAATTAGTTTGGATATTTCATTGGTTGTGTGTTTTATGACATCAGATTGGATTTGTTTTATAAATGAGAATTGTTTTGTATTTTTTCATTCTGAAGAAGTTCTTTATAGTTAAAGAAACAAAAGCACTTAAAACATTAATCTTGTGTTGCTATTCATTTGTGGTTCATGGCAGAGTCCATTTTTTGAGGGCGTTTTTGGTTTTACATTGCTCTTCTTTAGAGTAGCACCTTTGTCAACTTCAGGATAAACCTAGATAGTTGGATGGACTGCCTTAAATTCATCCTCAAACTGTCTTGTTGTTCTCCTTGAGGCTGGAGAGATTTTTTGAATATGGTTTATTGGGAGAGGTTTGAGATGGTCTGTATTAATAATTGCCTAGCAGTTACCTATGATCCTGCACAAATAAGTTGCGCAATCCACCTTAATCATGACTGGCAATTAAATACAGAGATGTTTTTTGTTCTGTCCTTTATTAAGTCCCAGTCCTGCAATAAGTCCAGCGGAAAGTGCCAGAACAAGCCCAGGTTATTTTAAAAAGGCAGACATCGCCTTGTTCCAGCTCAGAGGAACAGTTAAGAAAAGAAGGTCCTTCCTTTCCTCCTTAGAGGCACTTGTTCATGGATTGTGGAAGCAAATCTACAGATATCACTGTGGAGGAGGCCTCCTCACTGACTTTTTTGGAGAAGTGTTATGGACCATAGAAGGGAAGGGAGAGTGATGACAGAAGGACATCCTGTCTCCCGAGCAATACCTGCAGTAAGCCTACAGTGCACTAAAATACAAACTTTTGGGAAGATTGTAGTTCAGAGCTGGCCAATCCAGATATGATGGCAGCCATAACCTGGAAGTCAAGTAAAATTATTTGACCACCATGAAATAATGCTTTTTGCAAAGAAGCCTTGCCTGACTAGACTAGCAGCAGCATCACTAAGCACAGTCCTACACTTAAAGTCCAGATAGTTCACCTTCTAAACAGAGGCATAGGTACTGGAACACTTAGCAAAAACAGGCTTTTGCACTCTCCATTCTAGTTATGAGGGTGCTGAATTGCAAGTACAGTAGAGAGTTGATTATCCAAACTAATTGGGAGATAGGGTAGTTCAGATAATCAAACATACATTGAACCAGATAAAAAAACCTTCTAAAATCTAGTTTTTTTCTGCACACAGGAATACAATTTTTAAACCATTCAGCAATTCCAGTGGACAATAAAGAATATTTTTCACACACAAGCATGCTACAAGCTCAAAAAATGCTCACAAGCAAATAACATTTGCATATTCAGACTTTGCTTTAAGACCCGAAAACTTTGGAAGGCTGCGTTTGGATAATTGACATTTCAGATAATCGATGTTCAGATAATCGACTACTGTACCTCTGTTATACTTCCACTGAGACTTCTTGGCAAGAAGGGTATAGGAGCAAGAGAAGCCTTGTCATCTTGCTTTTGTACAAGGTACATTATGATGCCAGAGGTGCAATGAGCCACATGGCAAAGTACTGCTTAGCCTTATGCTGTCACTTTTGGTTGCCCTTCACCAAGAAAACCAAGGCCATTCTTATGGATTCCTCTTTCCAAAAGACTGACAAACTGCTCAAGTCAAAGAAGGTGACGTTTCAGTCCATTTTTCCTGCAGTAGTGATTTTTCACTGTTCTTAAAGTGTATTGATCCCTTTTGGAAGCACCTTTGTTTTATAACTACGTTCATTTACTATTATATTCCTCATTTTATTGTTGCAAATGATTTTGCAAAAAGTGAAGTTAATAGTGTTTGAATTTTTTTTTTTTTTTTAGTTTCTCTGTTTACTGTTTTTCCTGTAACGCTATCCACAAAATTATGTAATGTGGGTATCAGGCTGTGATTTACATTTGACTGTAATGCATTGTAGATAAACAGAAACAACTTAACTATATGGAGAAACGGAGAAGGAAATAATTTACATTGTGACTTAACTACTGTGTATTCACTGTTAATTTTCAATGTGAGGTGTTCAACCTGCAAGAACTAGTTGACAGACTGACTTTATAGGAAATAAGGAAGTATTACTGATGCATTTATATGAAAATACCGAGTCTATATCAGAAGCTCAAAGTGTAAAAAGAGTGAACGCTCTTTAATTGACACCAAATATGCAAAATCCCCAAAAGTCGAACATGCAGAACAGCGATTTTTTTTTCCCAGGGAAAAAAATCGCTGTTCCAAAAAAAAAAAAAAAAAAAAATTCCAAGCACAATATAAGTAGGGGGCTTTGACTCCTACACCCCCTGATGTGGAGGGCTGTGCCCCCCATACCCCCCCACTTAAATATACCCAACTCCGAGATAGCATCACAGTGGAGGAAACAGCAAAGTCCCGAGAATGGCCCAGCAATGTTTTTCCATGGGAAAAAAAATCACTGTTCCGGCCATTCGGCTTTATGGGACTTTGCGTATTTGGTGTAGATTAAAGAGCATTCGCTCTTTTTACACTTCGGGCTTCTGATCGTCATCTTTTTTCAGCTGTTCCCATTAGGGGTCGCCACAGCGGATCACCTGTTTCCATTTCTTCCTGTCCTCTGCATCTTGCTCTGTCACACCAACCACCTGCATGTCCTCTCTTACCACATCCATAAACCTTATCTTAGGCCTTCCTTTTTTCCTGTTCCTGGTAGCTTCATCCTTAGCATCTTTTTCCCAATATACTCAGCATCCCTCCTCAGCACATGTCCAAACCAACATAATCTTGCCTCTCTGGCTTTGTCTCCAAACCTTCCAACCTGTGCTGACCCTCTAATGTACTTATTCCTAATCCTGTCCAACCTCGTCACACCCAGTGCAAATCTTAACATCTTTAACTCTGCCACATCCAGCTCAAACTCCTGCCTTTTTGTCAATGGCACTGTCTCCAACCCATGTAACATAGCTGGTCTCACTACCCTCTTGTAGACCTTCCCTTTCACTCTTACAGGTACTCGTCTGTCACAAATCACTCCTGACACTCTTCTCCACCCACTCCATCCTGCCTGTACTCTCTTCTTCACCTCTCTTCCACACTCACCGTTACTCTGAACCATTGACCCTAAGTATTTAATCTCATCCACCTTCGCCACCTCTACTCCTTGCATCCTCACCATTCCTCTATCCTCCCTCTCATTCACACACATATATTCTGTCATAGTCCTGCTGACCTTCATTCCTCTTCTCTCTAGAGCATATCTCCATCTCTCCAGGGTCTCCTCCACCTGTTCCCTACTCTCACTACAGATCACAATGTCATCTGCAAACATCATAGTCCACGGGGACTCCTGTCTGGTCTCGTCTGTCAACCTGTCCATCACCATTGCAAATAAGAAAGGGCTCAGAGTTGATCCTTGATGTAACCCCACTTCCATCTTAAACGCATCCATCACTCCCACCGCAGGCCTCACCGCTGTCACACTACCCTTGTACATATCCTGTACCACTCTTACATACTTCTCTGACACTCCTGACTTCCTCATACAATACCACAACTCCTCTCTAGGCACCCAGTCATATGCTTTCTCTAAGTCTACAAAAACACAATGCAACTCTTTCTGACATTCTCTGTACTTCTCCATCAACACTCTCAGAGCAAACATCGCATCTGTAGTGCTCTTTCCCGGCATGAAACCATCCTGCTGATCACCTAAACATCACGTCCCTTCTTAACCTAGCTTCCACTACTCTTTCCCATAACTTCATGCTGTGACTGATCAATTTAATCCCTCTGTAGTTACTGCAGCTGTGCACATCACCCTTATTCTTAAAAAACTGGTACCAAAACACTTTTTCTCCATTCATCAGGCATCCTCTCACTTTCTAAGATTTCATTAAACAATCTGGTTAAAAACTCCACTGCCATTTCACCTAAATGCTTCCACAGGTATATCATCTGGGCCAACAGCCTTTCCATTCTTCATTCTCTTCATAGCTATCCTTTCTTCCTCCTTGCTAATCCATTGTACTTCATGATTCACTATCCCTACATCATCCAACCTTCTCTCCCTCTCATTCTCTTCATTCATCAACTGCTCAAATTACTCTTTCCATCTCCTCAACGCACTTTCCTCACTTGTGAGTATGTTTTCCTCATTATCCATTATCACCCTTACCTGCTACACATCTTTCCTAGCTCGGTCCCTCTGTCTAGCCAATCGGTATAGGTCCTTTTCTCCCTCCTTAGTGTCCAACCTTTCATACGGCTCTTCATATGCCTTATCCTTAGCCTTCACCACCTGTCTCTTTGCCATGCACCTCATCTCCTTGTACTCCTGTCTATTTTCTTCATCTCTCTGGCAATCCCACTTTTTTGCCAACCTCTTTGCCTGTATACTGTCTTGTACCTCCTCATTCCACCACCATGTCTCCTTGTTGTCCTTCCTCTGTCCCGATGTGATACCAAGCACCTTTCTAGCAGTCTCCCTTACTAGCTCTGCTGTAGTTACCCAGCTATTTGGAAACTCTTCACTGCCACCCAGTGCATGTCTTAACTCATCCCTGAACTCCATCTCACAATTATTCCACCATTTGATCCTTGGTGCTGCCCTCACATTCCTCCTCCTCTTCTTGATCACCAATGTCATCCTACAAACCACCATCCTATGCTGCCTTAACTACACTTTCTCCTGTCAACACTTTACAGTCTCCAATCTCCTTCAGACTGGCCCTCCTACATAAGATATAATCCACCTGTGTGCATCTTTCTCCACTCTTGTATGTCACCCTATGCTCCTCCCTCTTGTTAAAATACGTATTCACCACAGCCATGTCCATCCTTTTCGCAAAGTCCACTACCATCTGACCTTCTGCATTCATTTGTTTTACACCAGTGCTACCCATCACTTCCTCATCCCCTCTGTTCCCTTCACCAACATGCCCATTGAAATCTGCTCCAGTCACCACTCTCTCACCCTTGGGTATGGTACAGTCATCACCAATTCATCCAATTCACTCCAAAATTTTTCTTTCTCATCCAATGCACACCCAACTTGTGGAGCATATACACTAACAGCATTCATCATTACACCATCAATTTCTAGCTTCATAAACATCACTCTATCCGACACTCTTTTCACCTCCAAAACACTCTTAGCATACTGTTCCTTCAGAATAACTCCTATGCCATTTCTCCTCCCATCCACACCATGATAAAACAATTTGAACCCACCTCCAATACACCTAGCCTTACTCCCCTTCCATCTGGTCTCTTGCACACACAATATACCAACCTTCCTTCTGTCCATCATATCAGCTAGCTGTCTCCCTATACCAGTCATACTGCCAACATTCAAAGTTCCGACCCTCACTACCACAGTCCTAACCTTTCTCCTCTCTTCCTGCCTTCGGCCATGCCTTCCACTTCTTCTCCTCCTTCGGCCAACAGTAGCCCAATTTCCGCCAGCACCCTGTTGGCTAACAGTACTGGTGGCGGTCGTTGTTAACCCGGGCCTCGACCGATCCGGTATGGAAATATACCCAAAATACCATAGTCTACACATTAATTTAGAAAGTGAGGCTTTGTGGGTTTGGCCTTTCATGGTGTTATAGCAGACATTTTAATTTCTGAGAAAAATAATTCCATGGGGTCAGCCTTATCAACAAATTAAAATGCAAAAACATTGTACTTTGTGCACCAAAAATATAATTTGCTTTTGTATATGGCAGGGAGGTTAAATCCTACTTCAAAGGTTTATTATTTACATTTCCTTCAGAATATGACTAATACTCTTTAAGATATCTTAATATTTGTAGTCTCTCAACAGAAACCTCAATCCAAAAGACAACCATAGCAGTAGCAGAAGTTTGGGGGTGAGCATCTGCATATACAGTAATCTCTAGGGCTTGGACTGTGGATATCGATACCAATGACTTTTGTCATGGTGACAGAGGATGCCTTTTGATTTTTCCCATCCTTAGTCCTGACACCCAAGGGAGAATGTTGAGAGAGATATCAGCTGATGGATGGATAAGCGGGGCAATAATCATAGCCTGATGCTTGAAATTTTGGTGCCCCCAGTCTTTTAGACACCTCTCTACAAAAGCTGTCTGTCACTGGAATGAGAGGAGCTATCCAGATTTTCCCTGGAGGCCTGTAGTAAACAAGTTACTGCTGTCCATCCTTTTTGGTGTAAAACTAGGACAGTGTGAAATGAGAGCTATGTTGTATCGTAGCGGCCTCAACAAGTTCATATACAAAGTAAAATTCTGTATGATGACACATTTGTCCATTGTTTCTATTCTCAGTTGAATGAGTGGATGTGCTGTTTTGATTTCTAAGATGCCTGTCACTAGACAGTACCAGGAGAAGGGACTGGAGGTTTTTACCTTTTTAGGTAACACCAAGTCAGTAAGTACTCTTCTGTTTGGCTTGTCTTGGTCCTGATGGTGTTTACCAGATGAATGACAGTGGTGATTGAACACCTGCTTATGGTCAAATACTTTCAAATTTGAATGATTATCAACTTGTTGCCAATGGTCATCCCAGGATAGTGACAATGGGATTTTTTTTTTACTTTTTCTGTTTTCCTATTTGTGGATAACACTAAACAGGAACAAGTTACAGTTAACTCCCATCTATTTCATTAAGTATTTCAGTTGCTACCTGAACAGTTTGTCCTTGAAAGTTTTTTTCTTCCTTTGGCAAGGTTCAAGGACATCCAAATGACCTCTTAGCTACTGCTTCATTCAGAAACAACTTCACCGGGGTCCATGTTTTAATTTAAAGAGTTGTCGCTGTGGTAATTCCAGTTGGTACTTTTGGCTTGAATACACTAAAATGTGTTGAAATAGAATCTCACGGTGTAGAGGGTTGGGTTCAGTACCCTTCAAGATGTCAAAGTCTGTGTCACACTGTCTAAAGTCTGCTCCAAGACTCCTTTACTGATGGACACATCTCACTGACATTCTGCTTAGCCATCTCTTACTCTTGTGAACCCCAGTGACCCATAGCACCATCTTTGCTGAGCTTGAGACAATTGCTTATATCTCAGTTCAGGGCTTGTGGATTCAGAGAGAGAGGTATTCCTGGATGTAAATATGCTAGAACTGAAAATGGTACTCTTATCCTTACAGTTTCTTCCATCTGTTACCAAAATGGGTAATTTTGATGTAGATAGAGTGCATCCAAAATACAAGGCTGGAAATCACAAGTTATCATAATTTTAAAACCTAGGATTATTTATTTGTTTATTTGTCAGGGTGCCCTTATGGGGATTTCATCCTTACTCCCCTTTCCTCTAAATGTATCAGGTCTGGTGTCACTGCACCTTGAGATAAGGCCAAAAAAAGAAACATCAATAGTTCTGAGATTTGAAATTATAATGACTCACAATCCCCATATTGGCAGTTTTGAGGAGGACCCTAGACCAACAGTGCAGAAGTGGTGTGGTTATATCATGTTGCAGGGCATTATAGGTCCTTTCAGCTCTGCATAGATGCATTGAGGATATGAGAATAGGCTGACCAGGAGTTTCACAGCCCATGTAAGCTCATTTGCCTGGCGTACAAGTTCAGCCACAATTTTCTGGGATGTCTGGTTTGATGCATTTTTGCATTACCTTCTAAAGCTAAGTGAGTGGATTCTTCACATTTCTCCCTCACACGGATGTAGACTACTAGTCTAAGGGGCTTTTTATTTTTGTATTTCCATCCCTGGTCTTGATTCCCAAGCGGCTGCACTTGGTTTACAGGGAGAAATTATCCTCTGTTACATGGTGGTGGTGCTGCTGTAGCGTTGTCTCCTCACAGTAAGACGATCCGGTTCGATTCTCAGCTAGAGCGTCTTCTGTGTGGAGACATACGTGAATGGGTGTACCTTCGTTGAAGGTTGTGCGTCAGGGCTGGTAACTCTGCATGTAAAAATCAACTACCAATCATAAGCGGACCGGAGTTCCGCTGTGGTGACCCCTAACCGGGAAAAGCCGAAAGACACAACATTGATTCTCCATTCTCGTTAAGATAGCCTTGTCCAGATAGACTTAAAAATTATTTTTTCATTAACATTCAGAACGCAACTCTTCCATCTTTTAGGACAGGAGTCCATCTTAGGGTGTTTGTTACTGACACAATTATCTAGAATTCTGTGAAAATTTCATGGAAAAAATATATTGTTTTGAGGGTAGAGGCAGTTTTTGCAAGCATAGCCAAAAACTGCCTGTAATCAATCTGAAAATGCTCATTAGTTAAGGAGTTATTGCTAATTTTCTTTCTAATGCAGCATGTTAACTTTTTTTTCTAGTTAAGCAAATTTTACTGTACTTTTCTAGAACTTCTCTTGGGTTCTTTACTGAAAGTGGGGGTATGCATTCAGACAGCTCAATTAACAAAATAAAAATGCATTGAAATAACATTTTCCAGAAATACTTATCTGTATGCAGTTAGATTGAGCCCCTGTGCAGCATTTTCTAGAATTGCTTTCCTTTATTTTGTGTAGAAAGCATAATCAAGTTTCACCTGTTTTGTAGACTCTCTCTGCTAAATAGTGTGTCAAAACAAAATTCATCAGAGCAAAGGTAAATGGGAGTCATTTGACATTTTGTATGAGAGTCATTGCCTGTTTTGTAGGTACATTGAATTATTTCAGCGCTGAAGCTGCCACAGCAAGTCTAGAGGACAGTTTAAACTTGCAGCCCCTGCTGTCGACCTTGTGTTTAACAGTAGCAACTAATTATGTGTAACTATTAATACTGTCTAAATGACAGAGTGGCTGGATGAGAAATTGTACCAAGGCCATTTACGGCCCTGTTCACTGATATCCCTTAAAGTGCTGGCTTTTTTTGGGTCTTGTAGACTCATAGCAGTTAGTCTGCAGTTGTGTGCACAGATTTTGTTGTCATCCTGAGCAGTGCTCCCATTTGATGTTCCCATGTCCTCTCAGAGCTGAGGACACCATAAACGGTCTTCAGGCTATGCAAGCGGTTACCGTTGGTGTGAATTTCCTCCGGGTGCTCTGGTTTCCTCCCACATTATAAAGACATGCGTTTGCAGTGTTTCTCCCTGGGCCTCTGCTGAAAATTGGCTTTGTTCCAATTCGGACTTTCCCCATAAACAAATGTTAAATAAATAAATAAATGCACTTCTGTAACTATTCACTATGTGAGACACAAATACATCGTATTCTGAGCTATAACAGAGAGCCATTGATAACAGTTTGCTGACTGCATCTGCCAAAAAAATAAAAGCCTCCTGGATAGACAGCCTATGTAATAACTATTTCTTACTGTACCAAACACCTTTGCTGCATTGTAGAAAGCAGTAATGCTAACCCATAGCAGCATGTGCTAACACACAAACACAGACAGACTCTCACTTAAGCTGTGAATAAATGAATGCCAATACTTCTTCCAGGAACCTGCTGTTATATGGTACTGATTGGTGGACCCTGGCTGCTTACACTTGTTCAGCCCACTTCACCATGCCCTTGCTGTGACTTTGACTGGAAGAGATTCTCTCTCTTCTTTTTTTGGGGGGGAGGGGTTGCTTCTCATCCAGATCTGTTCCTTATAACCTATTATTAACCCAGTTGTTTCCCCAGTCTTTCATTGCATTAATACCACATTTTTCCTTAAGGATTGGAAGTCCCATTTCCAGGGAGAATAATCTTTGATAACATCTTTGTTTGGGTAGTGAGGGGTGAAAGTTGCTTGTCAGTCTGCCATCTTATCTGACTAATATAGATCCTTGAACCCCAAGAGGCCGGTCTGCAGTGTGCACTGGTTACTGGAAATGTTACATGCACATACTTCAGTACACTTTGCTATGTGCTAACCTGCTTATGCCTCTAATTACCTCGATTGGTGCTTGTCCTGATGTTTTTACAAGGAGACTTATTCCTATCAAGGTTCCCCTTGCAGCCACCCCTATAGTGCAGAAGCCTACATTGGCAATTTAATGACATCCGTCCTGAGTAGCTCCTGCCAGTCCTCCTCCTGTTGTTTGAACTTGGGTCACTTTTTGGTTTTTGGAGCCAGTGTTGGCTGGACGAGTTGGTTTCTCATCTGTTTTTGCTTACTTAGATTTTTTTTTTTTTTTTGCAATTAATTATTTGCCTTTAGAATATTGTTTTTTCATAGAGGATCATAGTATATCTTCTCTGGACAAATCATTAATTTTTAAATAACTAGTTTGCCCACTATTTATTTATTTGTGTATATGTTTATCTGTTGACTTGGATAGTACACTGATCCATGTTTTTAAACAGCTTTATTAAAGTATCACTTAAGACATAGGCATACATTAATTGAAAAGAAAACATACTATAATGTTTTTTTTCACACATTATACATTACAAATATGTTTTCTTTCGTTGAGACAACTGCCATTCACTCCAGCATTACATAATCTGCTCAGTTTCTGCCTACTTTTAAAACTCACTCCTCCTCCTCTTGAACATTATTCTGCATGTATTGCTCCCACAAATTCCATTTATTTTTGTGTAATTTGCTCCTTCCCTTTTCTAAAGATCTCACTTTTAGTTCATTTATCTTTTTTAAAAATATTCAGTTCTTCAGTTACAGTTGGTTTAGCTTTTGATTTTGAGTTTCTAGTAATTGCTTTTTTGTCAGCCAAGAGCATTAAACTTAGCAGAACCTTACTATGTCCAGACAATTCAGATCCTGTGTCCCAGTTTAAAAGAAACATGTACTTAGTTACAGCCATTTCTTCCCCCAGTATTTATGGCAGAGTACTCTGGGAGTACAACTGCTTATACTTCCAAAATACATATTCCTAGTTACCCCTCTCTTTCCCATCACACCTCCAGCATTTGCTTGCTACCTGAGGAAAAATTCTTTGAGGTATACTTAGAGTGTAAAAATACCTATGCAAACACTTCTAAGCACAAATTCTAAACCTTCTGGAATTTGCTGCACACATGGGTGCCACACATATATTGTTGCTTTGTAAACTGCTTTATTGATTTTCCAGTGTCTCTTCCCAATCTTTTCTAACCTCCTCTGATTGTTTCCTATAGTTATCATGCAATATTTTATATGCCCTATTAATTGTTCCTTTTTTAAAAGCAACTTTTATTCTAGAGTTGAATAAAAATTCTACCAGAACAGATCTTTCCCCTAGGACTCCACTATCCTTTTCTTTGTCAATACACTGATATCAATCCCTGATAGGGAAGGTGATCTCTAACGGCAGTCCATACTTCTGTTTGGGTTCATCCCACTGTTTTATCTTTTGCTCTCTAGTTACTACTTTCTTCCAGTATCTTGGTTTCTTTGACAGTTTCTTCCCATAAATTCCAGTCCCCTCTTGCCTATTTTCTGTACGCCTACTTACAGTCATCCATACTGACAGAATCTCCTTTCTCAAGTCCTGCGTTGACCTGGTTCTTAGAATACTTTCTACAACTTTATGAATGTAATACTCTGTATGTTTGTTATTTTTTCTTAAGGCTCTGAAGAATCCTATTTTTCCTTATTTCTTGAATTCCCCCACTTCATCATTATCACTTTCAATGTAGATTATGCATAACATAAGTAGAAGTTACATCAGCTTTAACTGAGTAGTTGTAAAATATCCATACAAATCAGGTAATCCTCAACTACCTTGCTCTATGGAGAGGATCAGCTTATCACACTTATCTCTTTCTCTCCCAAATAGATTCCTTCAAGTCTTTATTAATTATTGTACAACTTTTCAAGTCTAAAAACATTTTCACTGCTTAGCTCTTCTTATCCATATCCATAAACAAGATGGATGGATGTTCTTCATATTGATTACTGCTGCAGTAGCCTTAGCTGTATCAGTTTATATCTTCCCAAGAGTATAACAGCCAAGGCAACCATCTTTCGAAGCTTCAGGGCACCTTCCTCAAGCCCAAACTGTGAAGCAGCTTGAGCTGAGCTGACTAAAAGACAAGTTTGGGTGAAAAGCCTTTTAGAGCTTTACTGCTGCCAAAGAGTACGCTCCTTTGAAGCTTCTGAGGATTGACGGTTGACTTTTGCTTTCCTTAACAGGGCAGATAAGCTTCCTTTTGGGAAAAACCTTCCATTTTCTAATTTTTAATTATGTGTTATTACTTTCCTCTTCATGAAAGTTATTTTAAAGCTAGGAAAGTTATATTTTAATGGATTGTTTCAAGACTGTAATGTACCTTTAAACGGAGCACTTGTGACTGTCAGTTTAAAAGTATTGTTATCAAACTGATGAACTATTTTCTGTGGAGTAATTGTGTTTAATTTTAGGCTGTAGGGCTGCCATAGTGTTCAAAAGTACTTTTTACTGTGTTTTTTCTGTCAAAAAAGTAACTTTTGTGGACTGATAGTTTTACTGTCATTGTTGCTCGTTTTCCCCAGGATAGAGGCACCATTTTCGGCTTGCACACTACAGGTTTGCCTGTTGTGTCAAACTGCTGTGGCCCTGGTGAAGCAGCAGCTGCCATTAGTAACATGGTTTGCCCCATTTTCCTGTCAAAAGAAACAGAAAACCAAGCATGTATCTACCCTTCCTCAAACTTCTTTCACAGGTGTAGTATAATGGGACTGGCTCAGGGTTTGATTCAGACTATTGGTCCTTCTTGTAGAGTAGTTGGAGTAGTCTCCAGTAAAGGAAAGAATGATGACTCATTTCATAAAGAGAGTCTAGGTTCTGAATCTGAACAGGAAGATGCAGGGACAGATGCAGCGTTTTGTCCTCAGATTTCTGATTCAGAAGACACAACAACAACAACTCAGAGGAGAGTTCTGTTTCTGATTCTCCCTGTGGGTGTTTCTGTTTCTCTGAGACTATTGCTAGAATGCCCTAGTGTTTTCAGTGAGAGAACTCTTAAGGTTTCTCAGTCCCTACAAAATACTGTGAGTTGTTACAGAAGGATTTTCCAGAATCTACACCCATTACTTCTGTCTTATTTCCTTTAGAGGATGAGTGTCTTACTGCCTGCAATTTTCCTGATGATCAGACAGCTTTCCCTTAAAAGGCAGATAGATTGTATAAAGTTCCTCAGCTTTTTAAAATTTTATACAGTAGTCCCAAACCTGATCCAGCAGCTGTAGCTTTAGTTCACTTGTCTGCTGCTAAAAACTTAGTTCATTCCAGTACTCCTTTTTTCTAATAAGGATGGTAAAGTTATTGATGGGTATGAGAAAAAATATATATACTTCTGCAACTTTGAATTTCATAATTTTAAATTATTAGGCTCACATGTTAAAAGTTTATTCTGACATAATGTGAATGTATGAGGAGTGTTTTAGCTACAGTTTCTTCTTATGAAGAAAAATCTACTTTAAATAACTTAGTTTCTTCTGTTGCATGGGTCACTACTCATTGTCTGCAGGGTTTGTATGACTCTGTTGATACTTCTTCCAGGGCTATGGCCACTCATACGGTTTTAAGGTTTGCTTGGTTGCATTCCCAGAACCTTTGAGATGATGTTAAAAATTAGATTTTAAATTCTTCCTTGGATAGAGATTTAGTGTTTGTCCCCTCTGCTACAGAGGTGATCAAAATGTGTAATAAAAAGGGTAAGCTGATCTAGGAAATCTCTAAGATTTTTCATCCCTCCTTTTCAAAATTGGTCAAGGGATTTTCTTTCTCATCCGGTGTAGGCAAAAAACAGAATAAACAGTCTCAACAGAATTTGGGTACATAGACATTTAAGAAGAAGTGGCAAGAGGGTTCCAAAAAGAAGTCTCAAACTTCCCAAAACCACATACATTTCAACAAGTCTGAATGACTGTTCAAGAGATCTTGTGATCCCCTCCCACCCTGGCCTTCTTTCTACTCCAGAAAGTCTGAATTTCCATTTTTCTCTTTGGCAACAGATCGTTTCAGACAAATGGGTTCTGAAAATCATTCACCAAGATTACAGATGCCAATGGGAGGAAAATCCTCCCTTCCAGGGGTCATGCTGCAGATCAGACTGTTTTGTTTCAGCTTGTTCTTCATCACATGCTGTCCCAACGAGTGACAGAACCAGTTCCTCCTTCCCAGAGGGGAAGGGGTTTTATTCAAGGATGCTTCTAGTCCTAAAGAAAGAAAAAAAATGCTTGGAGATCACTTCTGGATCTTTCTTTCGTAAACCTGTTAGTGATAGTCCCCAAATTCAAAATGATGGCACTTCACAGCCTGTTGCCTCATCTTCCTCTTTCAAGTTTCCTGGTAACACTAGATGATGCTTATCACATTCCTATTCATCCAAACTTCATGCGTTTCTTAAGGGTTTGTGTGTCTTTATCACATTATCAGATGTTCTTCGTGTTTCACTGTTGCAGTCATTACATTTGGGTTATCCTGCTGGCAGGTTGCCCTCAGTCGGTCTGAATTCCAAAGTCTTGGGTCCTGCGTCGGTTGCTGTCGACTCTTCACTGACGTCAGGGGTACAAAAGATGCAGCCAACGCCATTTTATTCAGTCTTTCTTGCCGTGCGGTGCCCGAAGCAGAAGCAGTTCGCAAGTGCCGGTCAGCCGACTCCTGAGATTTTCGTGTTCGAGTTTCAGATCCGAAGTCTTCATTAAAAGCCAAGTACCCCATTGGGGAAACTTTTTTCTTGCTCCAGACCGATGTCAGAAAAAGTTAATAATTGTATTTCTTGTGGGAAGCAAATACCTCATAAGGACTTTCATTCTTACTGTATTCCTTGCCTAGGCCCTGACCATGACGTTGCTAGTTGTCGGTTTTGTGCTAGATTTAACCAACGCACTATTAAGCATCGGCACGATTTTGCATTAAGCTATTTTGGGAGAAGATTTAATTATACAATGTCGTCGGATAGCCATCCAACTACCGGAGTTCACAAAAAACTCAAAGAAAAAGTCAGGCAACCGAGGTCCAAAACCAACGACGAAGCTTCACCTAAGCAAGTCGCCGGTTCTCAGTGAGGCGGTTTTGCTACTTTAGAGCCGCAGGCTGCTATCGACTCCCACGTGGAGTCGGACAGGACGCTGGAAACTCAAGGTATTGGTGCCTCGGAGATTATTCCCTCAGATGGGTCCGGAGCCGCTGAGCAGGCATCGGCTTCTGAGGGTGTATTCAGACCTAAACAATTGTATGTAAAACCGACTTCAAAGACTAAAACACCTTTAAAGGCAAAGAAACAAGTTCACCAGCCACAAGGACAGGCCTCCATGCCCAAAAAAACAGATGCTCAAAATGGCCGAAGACTTAATTACCTTGATCAGGGGTTCCCATCCCCCTCCTGATAAGAGGCCTAGGCAAGAGACAGACTATGAATCTTCAGATCAGGTTTCCATTTCTTCTGATTTTTCTTCTGATCAGGAATATTCTCTTCCCCCCTATGAGGATTCTGATGCTGAAGAATCAATTCCTTCAGCTTCTCCTCCTGAGGACTACTCTTTTGGGGAAACCTTGCATACTATGAGGGAGCACTTCCACTGGGAGAGCCAAGATTTTTCATAATCTAAGAAAAGGCTCGGAGACTTCCTTTTACTACCTCAACACAGGCCTCTAGCTATTCCACCTGTGTTGGACATTGTAGATGATGTGTTCTCGGAGTCTAGTCTGACCCCTGACTTTTTACCTCTAGCTCCTGTTAAGCCGGACAGATACTACAGGGTCCCTGACTCTCATAAATTCCTTTTCAAAAACCCTAATGCAGACCCAGAAACTATTTCTCAGGGTCCCAAAGAGGTCAAGGCTTCTATTGCAAAAAAACTCTACCCCCTTTGACAGGAATTCTAGGGCACTGGATAGATGGGGAAAAAAAGATTTACACATCTGCTACTTTGGCTTTAAGGGCCTTAAATTGCCAGTTTCATATGTTCAAATATCCACAATGTATCATGGCACTGCTTAAACAGAAAATGATGGCAGATTCTGATTGTGCAGAAAACAAAGAAATGCAGGATTTATTGCATGCAGCTGAACGAGTTGGAAAGCATACTTTGCAATGTGGGTTTGATTCTCTGGAGGCCTCCTGCAGGGCCGCTGTTACGGGTTCTGTCATTAGGAGGCATGCTTGGTTAAAGGAACAAACTCTGCCTGACCATGTTAAAGCAAAACTATTAGATGCTCCTTTACAACATGATACCTTGTTTGGTGTTGAGGCAGAAGAGGTGTTAAAGAAAATGAAGGACAAAGCTAAATCTACGCTAACGGTCAAGGATTTTTTTACAGGTACAGCCACCTAGATTTAGCAGACACTGGCCTACAAAGAATTTGTCTTTTCCAGTCTCAGACAGACCTCAAAGGGGCAGATCCAGTCGCCCTAGAGGCAGATCATAGCCGCAAGGATCCTACAGGCCTAAGCAGTGAAGTGCTGCTGCCTCCAAAGGTGGAGAAGACAAAGCACAATCATACAGGAAACAGTTCCAATGACTTCCCCCTGCCTGCACCAAGCACTTATCTTCTGGCAGCACCCTTAGGGGGACAACTAGCAGTTTTTTCTCAAAATTGGCACATTATAACCCAGGACAAATGGGTTCTAGACATAGTGTCACAAGGCTACAAGTTTCATTTCCATACCTTGCCAAGGGCAAACGGTTGGCCAGACCTTCCAAAAAAACAATGGGCAGAGGCTCAAAAACAAGTCGCAGCTCTCATGGACATAAGGGCTATTCAACAAGTAGCGCAGCAAGAGCGGGGACAAGGATTTTGCTCAAGAATGTTCTTGGAACCCAGAAAGGACAAAGCATGGAGACCAATACTGGACCTATCTATTCTAAACACTTTCCTGGATATATCAAAATTCAAGATGTTGGCCTTACAACAGCTTCTGCCCATGCTGGGCAGCAAGGTTTGGCTCGTGACTTTAGACCTAAAAGAGGCATACCTGCATGTCCCAGTTCTACAGTCATGCAGAAGATACCTCAGATTCAAGGCTGGTTCAAAGCATTACCAATTCTCTGCACTGCCCTTTGGCTTATCTACTGCGCCCATGGTCTTCACAAAGTGCCTGGCACCAGTAATTGCTTACTGCAGACAAAGAGGAATACAAATATATCCCTACTTGGATGACTGCCTCATACAAACAGAGAACAAGGACATTCTACTACAGCATCTGACGTTTGTGATAAGACTGTTAACATGCCTAGGGTACACAGTCAACAAAAAGAAATCAAAACTAGTACCCTCTCAAGAGATAATATTCCTGGGTGCAAGCTTAAATACAACTGCCCAGATGGCTTATCTCACTCCAGACAAACAAAGACAACTGACTACCTATTTCAAGGAAATGGCAACAAAGGCCCAGTTATCAGCAAGAAAAATTCTGCAGGCTTTGGGCTTCATGGCATCCTGAATCTTACTAATTCCATATGCAAGACTGCATATGAGGAAAATGCAATGGTACCTAAAAAGTGTCTGGACACAACATTGCCACAGTCTGGAAACAATGATTACTCTAATTCCCTGCCTGCAACAGGAATTTCGATGGTGAACAAAGGCTTGTCACCAAAACAAGGGACAGCCATTCTCACTACCCCCAGCCAGGCAGAACCTAACGACGGATGCTTCAGATTATGCCTGGGGGGCACACATGGCAGGAAGAGGCATTTAGGGCACCTGGTCCTCAAACCAAAAGCATCTACATATCAATGAAAAAGCAATGCTAGCTGTTCAGAATGCTCTGACAGCCTTCAAGTACCTACTTCATCTGGGACAACTACTGATAAAGACAGACAACACCACGGTCATGTGGTACATAAACAAGCAGGGGGGGCACTCATTCTTATCCCCTGTGCAGACAAGCCATGGCTTTATGGGACACAGCATTGACTTACCAAGTTCATCTGCAGGCACAGTTCCTGCCAGGAAAGGGCAATACTCTGGCAGATGAACTAAGCAGAAACCTCATGGATCCCCACGAGTGGCACCTGGATCCATAAGTCTTCAGCATAACAACAAGGAAATAGGGACGCCCGGACATAGATCTATTTGCCTCCCCTCAAAACAATCAACTAAAAAGATTCTGAACAAGGACTTATCACAGACAAGCTTGGAAAGTGGACGCCTTATCTTTCAACTGGACAGACCTATCAGTATATGCCTTTCCTCCACTGCTTCTCATCCCCAAGGTACTCCTAAAGGTACTCCTAAAGATCACGCCAGTACTGGTATCCGATCTTAAGGAACCTGTCCCAATGCCCAGCCTGGACCTTACCTCAAATACCTCATCTACTATCCCAGCAAAACAATCAGATTCTGCACAGCCAACTCAGGACCCTAAACCTGGCAGCATGGTGGATAATGTAGCCATACAAAACCACACCTCTCAGTAAAGCTGTGATGGATGTCATTTTAGAAGCCAGAAGGCCTAGTATTAGAAAATCCTATGCTGGGAAATGGAAAAGATTTTGCGCTTGGAACCAAACTCAAGGAACAGATACAGCTGTTCCAAATATTCATCAGATTTTACAATACTTAACTGAGATGCTGGACAAAGGCCTATCTTTTTCATCAATTAAAATCCATGCTTCTGCCATTTCGGCTCATTACAATACAGAGCCACCACTCTTTTCTCATCCTTTATTAAGACAGTACCTCAGAGGAGCCAAAAACTTAAGGCCTCCAAGGAGAACGCCAATACCTGCATGGGACCTCAATTATGTCTTGGAAAAACTCACCTTACCTCCTTTTGAGCCAGCTGCTACTGCGGATATAAAGTTCTTATCTTGGAAAAACAGCTCTGCTCCTAGCAATAACTTCTGCAAGATGAGTTTCAGAGCTACAGGCTCTCATGGCTGTGGAACCCTTTATCATTTTTTATCCAGACAGGGTCTCTCTGAGAACAAACCCTACATTTATGCCTAAGGTGATATCCAGTGTAGCCCTTAACCAAACAATTCATTTGCCAACTTTTTATCCAAATCCACAGAACAAGGAGGAGAAAATTCTACATTCTTTGGACGTACACAGACAACTTCGATTCTACTTGGACAAAACTAAAGTTTTCCGAAAGACAGAACAATTACTAGTGGAATATGCCACAGCATCACAAGGAAAGGCTATCTCCAAGCAGACTGTTTCAAAATGGATAGGTCACTGCATTCGATTCTGCTACTCACAGCATGGCAAACCAGTGCCTAAGGGCATTAGGCGACATTCAATCAGAGCTGCAGCCACTTCTGCAACCTTTCTCAGGGGAGTACCAACCAAAGACATTTTAGAGGCTGCTACTTGGAGTTCAGTGCATACCTGTACAAAACATTACAATCTGCCTCTTTACTCTAAATCCAGGGCAGGCTTTGCCACTGCAGTTCTGCAGGGCCTCATAGCCGCTCCTAATGCTGTTTAGCTCCAGCCCCCCAACCATAGCTTTGGGACTCAACCCAAATGTAATGACTGCAGCAGTGAAACACGAAGAACATAGTACAGTTGTGTACACTTACCATAAATGTAGATGTTCGAGTGTATTCACTGTTGCAGTCTAGGTTACCCCCCCCCCCCCACCTGCCATCCCCCTTATTTTTTCTGGAACTTATCTTTACTTCTCTAATCTATACAACCTTGGTGGTGTATTTGCTTATAGATGAAGGTAAAGCTTATTTTGGTGCATGTATGGTTTATTTACATAATTTTAGCCTACCCTTTTGGGGGCACCTGACATCTGGGGCAAGACAAACTGAATAAAATGGCGTCGGCTGCATCTTTTATACCCCGGATGACCTGACGTCAGGGAAGAGGTGACAGCAACTGACACAGGACCCAAGACTCTGAAATTCAGGCCGACTGAGGGCAACCTGCCAGCAGGATAACCCAAATGTAATGACTGCAACAGTGAATACACTCAAACATCTACATTTATGGTAAGTGTACACAACTGTACTTTCTCTGCCTTAACCTTTGGATTGTCCACTGCACCAAGAGTGTTCACAAAGTGTCTAGGCTCCAGTTATATCTTATTGCAGGCTACAGAATATCCACATTTCCATATTTAGGCAACTTGCTTATCTCTGCCAAGTCTTTTTCAAAATGTCAGGAGTCTCTCTCTCTCTCGTGTGAGAGATCTCTTGCAAAAGCTGTGATTCCAAAAGAACATTCGAAAGTCTTTCTTGACTCCCTCACACAGGATTGTGTTCCTGGGATGCCGACTAGTCACCTCAGTTCAAAGAGCTTTTCTTCCACAGGAAGAATAGATCTTTATTTAGATCTGTTTCTAAGTTTTTCCACTCAGACTTCAGTCACTTCGAGGGAATAGCTCCAGATTTTGGGTCTCATGGCATCTACGATTCTCATGATACCCTTGGGAAGACGCCACATAAGAAAGCTACAGTGGTATTTGAAATCTCTTTGATTTCAGCATCAACACCCTTTATCCAAGTCCCAGTAGGCGGAGACAACATATATCCTTAAATCAAGGTCTCCCCTTCCCCCTCCGTAATTCAAAGCAATCAGTCACCATAGATGCTTCAGACTGGTTGGGCAGCAGTTTCAGGAGAGAGACAAGCACATAAACATTAAAGAGATGCTTGCCCTGATCAAGGCACTAAATTCTCTGAACCATCTATGGTCCCCAGGAGCTCTTCAGGTGGTTACAGACAATACCACAGAGAAGTGGTACATCAGTAAGGAAGGGCAAAGCAGGTCATACCCACTTTTGCAGACTAGCCATGTTAGCTTGGGATATAGCTTCACAGCACAATCTCACTTTGCAGGCATCCTACATTCTGTTAGAGCAAAACTGTGTGGTAGACAAACTGAACTGAACAGGACCAGGGCAGACCATCACAAATGGAAACTAGATCTAGGGGGTCTTCCAAGATTTGATCCATCTGTGCCGAATTCCTGGAGTAGACCTTTTTGCAAAATTCTGTTCCAGGACTCTGTGCAATAAGGCCCAGAAGACAAATGCCTTTTATTTTCTTTGGACAGGAATATTCCTGTATGCCTACCACTCCTTCAACTAATATACAGGGTACTTCTGAAGATTCAGAAAAACTCCCCCAAGAGCATTGTGGTGACTCCCTAAAAGCCCAGGCAACCTTGGTTCTCCCTTCTTTTGGAAATGGTCATGGGCAGTTACCAGAATCTTCCTCACAGAATGGATCTACTCAAACAATTATCTTCAACTGACTGCCTGGATGATGGCCCTAATTCATTTTAGGCACCTGTTTTCTGAGGACATGCAGCAGGTACTAATGGAGGCAAGAAACCCTGCTGCTAGAAAATCATGTATTAGCAAATGGAAAAGGTTTTCTATTTGGTGCCATCAGCATAATTAACACCCATTCAGGGCTAGTGGGTCTCTGGTTTTACTACATTTGTGTGAGTTACTATCCTATGTCCTTTCTTATTCCACTATCAAGGTTCATTTATTGGCCATTTCACCATGTCTGCTCATGGATCCTCCTCTTTCAAGGTAGTTACATGTCAAAATGTTTTTTCATAAGAGGCCTCCAAGTAAACTGGTGGCCCCTCCTTGGGGATCTTAATTTTGTGTTAGAGACGCTAACAGTTGCTCCATTTGAGCCAGCTGATCTGGCTGACATGAGGTTCTTAACATGAAAAACAGTTTTATTGATTGCTCTGACCTCTGCAAGAAGGGTATCTGAGTCACAAGCTCATGATGAGTCAACCCTACCTCATTTTCCACAAGGACAGGGTTTCTTTGAGAGCTAATCCTTTTTTAAGTGAAATCCAAGTTTACTTTGTCAAACTATCCATCTTCCCGTTTTCTTTCCTGAACCTAAAACTGAGAGAGAAAGGATACTCCATACCTTAGATGTCCACGGACAATTCAGGTACTATCTTGACAGAGCTGAATCTTCCAGATCTTCAGATCAATTGTTCATTTCATGTGAAGGTAAGAAGGGACAACTGATGTCAAAACAAACTATTTCCAAATGGTTGTCTAAGGCTATTACCTTTTGTTGTATACAACATGATAAATCTATTCTAGGCAGGGTCAAGACTTACTCTACAAGGACTTCGGGTTCCTCTGTGGCTTTCTGGAAAGGGTTGGATGCTATAAGTATTCTAGAAGATGCTGCATAGTCCTCTGTACATACTTTTACAAATCACTATAAACCGGATTCCTACTATATGTCTAGATCATTTTTTTTGCTAGGACCATTCTCCAGGTGCTCCAGGACACCTTCTCCTTCCACCTCCCAAATATAGTTAGCTATGGTAATCCAGCCTTATACCTAAGGCTACCGGAGAGGCGATCAATATGAAGAACACAGTACAGTTGTATAAGCTGAACTTACCATAACAGTAGATGTTTGAATGTTATCTGCTTCAGTAGCTACTCCCTCCCTCCATACCCTTGTTTTTTGGTGTGCTTTTTATGCCAGGGTGTGGACATTTATTTGTTGTTATTCCTAGTCTTGGCCTTTCAAGGTTCAGCCTCTCTGTCTGTGCTGACAGGAAACCTCAGAAGGGCTTTCACAGATAAACTTATCTTTTTGTTAGCTTAGATAGCTTTGCCTGAGCTGCTTGACAGTTTGGTTGTGTGGAAGGTGCCCAGGAGCTTTGGAAGTTGGCTGGCTGTCATATCCTTGGCAAGATGTAGCCCTTAAGGCTACTGCAGCAGTGATTCTTCAGACATCTACTGTTATGTTACGTTCAACTTATACAACTGTACTTTTTGTATTATCTTTTGTTTAGTTTCTTCCTGCATGTCCTTAGCTGTCATAAGAGAATCCTTTTTAATCAGTGCACCTAAATACTTCATCTTATTGTGTCCCCAAAAATGTCAGTGTTGAAGCAGTTTGTGTGCATAATTTACCGCTATAGACTTTGTTTTATCTTCAGTAATTTTGAATCCCAAAAATTCTTGAAACTCTCTGCGTTTCAAAACACTTTCTTGGATTTATCAAGTATGAAGTAATATCCGCAAATAAAGCCAACTTTTTTTTTTTTTTTTTTTTTTTTTACATTTATTAATCTTGACCATTTGCAGGCGCAACCCAGATGTTTAACATTCACAAAACAATTTAAAAATAATATTCACAAAATAATTTAGAAATCAAGAGTGGTACTATTGTAGTAGCATTATAGCATGTAACAGGGAGTATAAGAGAACTGGGTTGAAAAGCAGATTCTAACAAGCATTCAGTGTTGAACATGAAGTGATTAAGCAGAAGAAAGATTGATACGATGGGATTGCAGAACGTAGAGTGTAGGCCACATGATGGTGAAGTAGGAGAATTTATTTTGTTGAAGTTGATGAGATTTTTGATTTTTGAAAGTGAAAGGGTCCGTGGATTCTTTGAGGTGGTGTGGGAAGGATTGGTAAAGGGTTGACGCTTATATAGAGAAGGCATGTTTGGTGGACTGGAGGTTTAATTTTGGGGTAGCTAGTGAAGGAACTGATGGGAGTTATGATGCAGATTGTAAGTGGAGTTTTTTGGGGGATCTTAGCGGGGGGGGGGACTGGTGAGGTGTAGCAATTTAAAGATTTTTCTTCCAAAAGGAGCCTGGATCTTTATTTTATGAGGCGCTATTTGGCTTTGTTTAGACTGCAACAGTGGTGTCTTTAAGGGGAGAATTGATGAGTAGTTTGTAGTTAACTGGTGTTCTTAACAGAGGCTAAGGCAATGATGGGAAGGCTGTATTTCATTTGGGAGAGTAATAATCCTTTTGCTATAACAGCCTTATCTGAGAAGGTGAGAAAAGAAGAGATTGTTTTGGACCAGAAGGATATGGAGTTTGTTGTTGCTTTCCTTTTTTTCAGTGTGGTAGTAGAAGTTCAGGAAGGTTTCAAGCCAGAGACCAAGGTATTTAAATGTGGGGGTGGTTTCTTTACTGGTCTTGCTTAGGTCAAAGATGGAGAGGATGTTTGGGGCATTGGACAGCCTCTGAAAATGCTGAACAGCATTGTTTGGTTTTGTATGAGCTTTGGAGTGGGTTGTGTTGCAAGAGCCAATGCTGGAGCTGGATTAGGTCATCTTGGAGTTGATTTTATATAATAGTGTGGAACTGATCAGAATGGTAAATAACCACATCATCAGCGTAAAGAACGAATGGGAAGACTGAGAAGGTCACAAGGCAGTTCGTTGATAAAGATGGAAAATAGAATAGGGGGAATGACAGAACCTTGGGAACTCCTTTTCAGAAGTTGGGCAGTGTGGAAGAGATTTTCCTAGATTAGTACGTATATGCTTGTAGTACCACCATGAACTAACAACGCATAACGGTCTTTCTGAAATTTGAAAAAAACTGTAGTCAAGAATTCCTTGTATGACCCTACCAGCAGTGGTATTTAAGGTGACACAGTGACATATTTGTAGGAGATACAAGACTAAAAAAAGAACTACTGAGTGTAACTTAAATGTTGCCTTCAGCGTGAACCTTTGGGTTCATTTGCACTTTTTATAATCAGATTATATTTGTAAAGTTTAGGAAGTGGTTGTGTCATTTGATTAGGATTTAGTTTTTAGTTGTTGGCAGGCTCCAGTTTGTCATTTTGCTGCTTACAATGTACACCTAGTAATGTTTGTGGTGATGTAAGTTGCAGCAGCAGCTGACAGAAATGGAATGCACCATTCCTGGCCTGCTGTCTGAATGCATCCCAGGTCTTAACTGTAGTAGACAGTAATTCTGAGGAGAACATGGGAAAAATTAACCTACACGAGGATACTCAGACTGCTATTTGCTCTTTCATGCATCAGATGTTGTACAGCTTGTTTGAGGACTTTGGTTTGTTTTGGCTAGAAATTCCCTGTGTAGGGACATGGAATCCTCTAAAACTAAAACTGCACTACAGGGAGAATGCAATTGTAGCCCATCAGGCAGAGCTAATTGCTCTTAAAATGAAGGTGGCTAGACCCGAGGAACAGATTGAGCATATTCAGACATAAAAATTACACACAGAAACTTGATATTTTCAGGCTTACCTGAGAACAATGAATTATCAGAAAATACAATTACATTTACCTGAATGGTGCTGCCTGGCTGCATTGGTTGGTCTTCTTTTCTTTGGGGGCATTTATAACCTTGAAAGACACCTAGGTCCCAAAGGGACCTCTTTCCCAAGTTGAAGTCCTTATCTGTTGCTATTAAAATTGTAAGGGAGAACTTATGTTTTAATAAGGGTGAAAACAGTGAATGTACTTTGTTGGCAAAATGCAAAGATTACTGATTATTTCTTCTCAAATCTTACTCGGATGTATTCTGTCTTTGCAGGGTATTATGCATGGTAGTCTGTACAAATTCTAAATGTGTTGCAGGAGCAAAGCCATGCTGCTTCTTGGTTAGCTTTATGGTTTGCATACTGCTGGGTTGAGAATGATTTGGGGTTTCACCCCTGTAGATTAAAGTGGAACTGCCTAAAGTGCACCAGATATGTGTTAGAGATTAGGGGTCCTTGCATTCCTGGGAAGAGTGTGGTGTGAGATACCTTAGGCAAAAGGCCTTGTAAGGACAAATGTGGGTGCTGTAATTTGTTACAACTTTAGACAGGAATGGGACTGCAGATTGACTACATCATCTAAAGGTATTCGTGGTTATTGTGGTTATTGTTATGTCACTGTGGCGCTATTTCATTCAGGGAGTCCACCTCTTTGAATTTTATGTTTATGGTAATTCACGTCTGCAATGTATAAAGTTGCGAATGATTGTTGCTTAAATATTGCATAAATAAAATGTCAGTTAAATATTGTATGCTCATTAATCACCTTTTTTGCTATTGTCTCGGCTATACTGTATTGTTCAGTTGTATTATGGGCTGTTGTTGAAATGGATTCATTATGGATCAGTCCACTGTCCCAGTCAACAAACATAAGTAAACTAAATAAAAGTGAATAAATTTGCCAGCCAACAAGAGCCAAACAGTAAGTAGCCATTGCAGACCGGAATTAATGGAGCCTGTGGGGAGGTGCATGAAGTCTTATGTAAGCTTCCCTTAATGGTCAAAAGTCTCGGGAGTTAATTATGTATGCACATCTCTTGGATATAACTGAAGTGTAAAATAAAGTCTGTAAAATTTATCTTCAGGTGTTCACAGAAAAATGAATTATTCCTTGTGGCCGTTTGCTGAAGGCACAGTTTTATTGCAATATTTTTGCATACTATTTGTTGTTGCAGTATATTTGTGCGAATTCATATGGTGTATTTGTAGACCCTGGGATAGCAGCATATCAGGCAAAAACTGATAATTTCTAAAAACATTTTTAAGTTAGAGTGCCCTCAGAATAAGAATATTTAAGAAAGGTGTTGTGGTGGGCTGTATGGGCTAGGGGGCTTGCCCCAGCAAAAAAAAACATTTATGTTCACTCATTATAGCTTGAGTGAATATGTTTTGTGTGTTTATGCACTCGAATTGCTGGGTATCGTGCTATTGTGTAATAGGAGTTGCATATTGTGCAAGTGTGATTAAAGGAGATGTAATTGAGCTAACATTTACTGATCCCTTAGCCATAGGTTGTTATGTTTTTCCATGGAATTTTTATATTCATTATTATATTGCCTAACTAGCTCTACCTCCCTTTCCTTGTACAATATGAACGAGTTTAATATTAATCTCCCTTCCTTTGAACTAACTGTTCCTTCTACTACTACTTATGTCTGCCAACTTAATACACAAATCTAGTGCTTAATTAGCATTTCCTTTCTGAGTCTTTATGTAATACAAAAGGGTATGTAACTGTTTTCTCATGTGGGCTTTACAATTTATATAACTTAAAAGTGCAAATAACCTGAGTGTACAACTTCTATTGGAAAACAGTTTTTACCTGTTATTCATCTGAATGTTATATTCCTTTAATACAAATGTAAAAGTATTATTGTTTTTTGGAGCTTTTCTCCTCGGGTCTCCACTGAAAATGGGCTTTATCTTAGATAGACCAATCCGGTTAACAAATGTCAAATAAATAAGTAAATAAATCAACCAATCCATATTGAGGACTGAAAGCGAGATGTAGTACAACAAAGTGTCACACACTGGTGATGCTTCTTTTGGCTTTAAGTGCAGTTTATTCACTGTGCAAAATAAAATACATGTTCAGTTCCAAATGTAGTCGAATTTAAACAGAAAAGGAGCTCACTCTTGCCTATAAGAGCACTCGGTCTTACAAACATTCGCACTTACAGAGTACAGCTCTCTCTATATATGTGTGTGTGTGTGTGTGTGTATAAAATGTATGCACGTATGTATAGAGACACACACACACACACACACACACACACACACACCACTAACTCCAGCACACAGCAAAGGTCAAAATGTGATTTAATGTAGAAAAACAAGTAGAAAGACAGCACCTCTGCTGATGGAGCTTTAAAGGATAAAGACTTGGAAGCTAAAAAATTTGAAAATACAGCAGGGTTTTAAAGGATTGTAACACCAGTGTTGCATTTGTTAGACATAAGTAACTTACATCTAATCATGATGGAGCCAATAATATCAAAACAAACCATCCTAAAAGGTTTAACCCCAAATCCTTCTTAAGCTGCTTTTATCAGGAGGTGGTCTAGTAAATGAATTACACTCTTCTTTTGATGATGCATTTTTTTTTTTTGCTTTTGGATAGTCTGTTTTCACTTGCATATGTGTGTGTGTGTGTGTGTGTGTGTGTGTGTGTGTGTGTGTGTGTGTTTATACAGTGGATATAAAAGTGTACACACCCCTGTTAAAATGCCAGTTTTTTGTGATATATAAAAAAAATGAGACCGCAGTAAATCATTTCAAAACATTTCCCACCTTTAATGTGACCTATAACCTGTACAATTCAATTGAAAAAGAAGCAAATATGTTAGGGGAAAAATATAAAAAATAAAAAACATACAATAAGCTGCTTGCATAAGTGTGCACACCCTTAAACTAATACTTTCTTGAAGCAACTTTAATTACAGCATTCAATCGTCTTGGGTACACACCTGCCATCAATTAAAGAGACTGTGATTAACCCCAGCTAAAGTTCAGCTATCCTGGTAGGATTTTCCCATTTACTCAGTTGTCTGTTACAGCAAAAGCCATGATGTGCAGAGAGCTTACAAACATCAAAGTGATCTCATTGTTGAAAGCTATCAGTCAAGAGAAGGGTACAAAAAATTTTCCACAGCATTGGATGTACCACGGAACACAGTGAAGACAATCATCAAAAAGTGGAGAAAATATGAGACGACAGTGACCTTGCGAAGCACTGGACATCCCTCCAAAATTGATGAAAAAACAAGATGAAAACTGGTCAGGGAGGCTGCCAAGAGACCTACAGCAACACTGAAGGAGCTGCAGGAATTTCTGGCAAATACTGGTTGTGTACTACATGTGACAACAATCTCCTGTATTCTCCATAAGTCTGGCCTGTGGGGTAGGGATGCAAGACTTTTCTTACACAAGAAAAAGATCCAGGCCCGGCTAAAATTTGCAAAACAATACATTAGGTCTCCCAAAAGCATGTGGGAAAATGTGTTATGCTCTGATGAGACAAAGGTTGATTTTTTTGGCCACAATTCCAAAAGGTACGTTTGTCCCAAAAACAACACTTCACATCACCAAAGAACACCATCCCCACGGTGAAGTATGGTGTTGGCAGTATCATGCTTTGGGGTTGTTTTTCTTCAGCTGGAACTAGGGCTTTAGTCAAGGTGGAGGGAATTATGAACAGTTCCAAATACCAGTTACTTTTGGCCCAAAACCTTCAAGCGTCTGCTAGAAAACTGAAGATGAAGAGGAATTTCACCTTTCAGCATGACAATGACTCCTAGCATACATCCAAATCAACAAAAGAATGGCTTCACCAAAATAAAATTATAGTTTTGGAGTAACCTAGGTTCATAGGTTCATAGGTTTATACTAGGCTATCTGCCCTAAGGCATTTATAAGCCTAGCCCAAATTTTTGTGGCTTACGCCACCCCTTATATGAAAAAATACTGTGCCCATTAGTTTGTTGTGCCTCTGTCCAGCAGTGACACAGAGATGATTCCCGGGATAAACCTACGATCTCCCATCCACAGGTCAAGATTTCTCTTGAACAGAGCCAGCGAGGTGCTCTGCCTCACATGGATCGGGATTTTATTCCACAGCATAGGGAGTCTCTGAGTGATAAATCTATCCCTCCAGCACGTCCTATTTATATCCGTGCTAAGGTTTAAGTCGCTTGCTCTAGTGATTTTGGTGGATTTGGATTTTTTGAGGTGGAGCATGTCCATTAATTCCGGGTTGGACATGGCCTTGTATGTCAGGCACATGTCACCTCTGAGCAGGCGGTATGCAACTGAATAGAGCTGGAGTTTCTTCAATCTGGCAGCATATGACAGATTTTGGAGTCCATTTATCCTTTTGGTGAGGAACTTTTGGGGTCTCTCCAATTGCTGCAGATGTTGGGTGAGATACATCCCGAATGGGGCATTGTACTCGATCATTGGTCTGATAAGTGAAGAGTACAGGGGAACAATGACCTCACTAGATCTGGATGTGAATCCCTTCATGATCAGGTGGGCAATGTAGAAGGTCTTTCTAACCACTTTAGCAACGTGAGTGTCAAAAGAAAGGCCATTGTCAACCTGGGTCCCCAGGTCCCTGATAACCTCTTCTGTGCTTAGTGGATTGCCACCTATATGGTAGCTTGGGGTTACCTTGTTTTTCCCGAAGGGTATGACTATACATTTTTTGGCGTTTAACTTCAGGCCATGGCTCTGGCACCAGCTATCTGTTTCCGTGAGTCCCTTCTGAAGGATATCCGTGTCCGATGCACTTTCCACTATGGAGCCCAGTTTGCAGTCATCTGCAAACTTTGTCAGCCAAAGTCCTCCCATGTTGGCCTGTACTTCTGAGAAGTAGATGCCGAACAATAGGGGGCCAAGTACCGAGCCCTGTGGGACACCACTTGTGACCGGCTTGGAGTCTGACATAGCGCCAGCAACTCTAACCCTGTGGGTTCTGTCCTTAAGCCAGTTTGCAACCAATCTTGTGACATACGGGTTTACATTTAAGCTGGTAAGTTTTTCTACAATACCCGAGTGGGGTATTGTGTCGAAGGCCTTTGCAAGGTCAAGGTAGGCTGTATGGACTGCCTTTCCCTCATCAATGGCCTTGGTGACTGTTTTGAAGAAGTCGACCAAGTTCAAAAGGCATGATCTGCCCTTGACGAAGCCAAACTGGGTCGGGTCCAATGTCTGCAAGTCCCCTATATCTTTGTTTATGAGCTCCATTATGATCCTCTCCATAGCTTTGCAGACTAGACTTGTTAAGCTTATGGGGCGGTAATTACCAGGGTCCGTAGAGGCACCGCCTTTGTGGAGTGGGATCACAGTTTCCGTACGCCACTTCTTGGGCACGTATCCTGTGGTAAGGCTGAGATTAAACAGCTGCCTTATGTGCGGGTTTAATTCCTCATTTAGCTCATGTAGCACACAGCCAGGGACACCATCCGGTCCCATTGATGCTGTGTTTTTAGCTTTAGAGAGAGCAGCTTTCACCTGCGCATTTGAGATGTCTGGGAGGCTACACTCTGCTGGGATAGTTATCTCTCCTTTAGGGGGCAGAGGGGGGTGAAGTTTGCACTGAACCTGTCTGCCAGTATGTTGGCAATGTCTGTGGGTTCTGTGATTTTTGTATAATTTTGGACTAATTCTGAGCATATCTGGGAGTTTCCACCCAGGTTCCTAACATAGCTGAAAAAGGCCTTATGATTGTCCTTTGAATCCATGGCAATTTTTCTCTCAAAATTGGCCTTAGTTGATTTTATGAGTGCTCGTATTTTTTTACTAATAATGATCAGGGGTGACTTCCCTTTTTTTGATTTTGTTCTATCATGTAATAGCTTTCTCCTCTTATTGTAAAGTTTGTTAATGGCTGGGGTCCACCAGACTGGACGTTTGCCCTTTGTGGAAAGAGTCTTGGTTTTATTTGGGATTGCCTGATCCATGCAGTCCTGGAGGTGCTCATAGAAGGCATTTGTAAGGGCTTCCGCAGCTTTGGTTGTGGTTTCCACTGGCTCAGGGGCCTTGAAGGATACCACACCAGTGTTGAGTAGTGTGAAGTTTGCTTTAGAGAAGTTCTTCACTGTGGTCTTTTTTGTTTGGGGTGGGGGCGGGATGTGGATTTCCAGTGAGTTTAGTTTATGATCAGATCTCACCAATGAGGGATATACTTCCGGTGTGGAGCATTTTGTCCCCATGTTTGTGATAATGAGATCTAGTATATTTTCTCCTCTCGTGGGAACAGTGTCTAGCTGTTCCATGGCATTTGAATTTATGAACTCCAGGAACCGTTGGGCTAGAAAGTTAGGGCTTGAGTAATGTTCCCAGTCTATAGAGCCCAGACCTTAATCCAATAGAAAATCTGTGGGTTTTCTGAAGAGAGCTTGTTCGCAAGAGATGTCCTCAGAGTCTGACAGATTTTATGTGCTTTTACAAGGAAGAGTGGGCAAATATTGGGAAGTCAAGATGTGCCATGCTGATGAACTCCTACCCAAGAAGACCGAATGCTGTAATTAAATCAAAAGGTGCTCCAACAAAATATTAGTTTAAGGGTGTGCACACTTATGCAACCAGCTTATTGTACATTTTTTATATTTTATATTTTTCCCAGATTTGTTTGTTTTTCAATTGAATTGTACAGGTTATAGGTCACATTAAAGGTGGGAAAAGTTTTGAAATGATTTATTGTGGTCTCATTTTTTATATCACAAAAACCTAGGATTTTAACAGGGGTGTGTACACTTTTATATCCAGTGTGTGTGTGTGTGTGTGTGTGTGTGTGTGTGTGTGTGTGTGTGTGTGTATATGCACATATATATGTGTGTGTGTGTGTGTGTGTGTGTGTGTGTGTGTGTGTGTGTACATGTTTTACTCGGACAAAAATGACATCCTGGATTTTTTTTTTATGGGTAGTGGAGATGGCCATTGTGTTTTGAAAACTCAGATTAATAGATGAAAGGAATGTGAAACATGGAGGTTATATGGAGAGCTTTATCCATCTGATAATTAGTTCTTTGGTTTCTCAACATGGTGGCGAAGACTTGTTTTTGGAAGAGTGGTTGCTTTGTCATTGAACTGGGGGGGGGGGGGGCACTGCATTGTCCTCCATTGGCAGTTGTCTGGTTTCATCCCGCTGTGCATTGTTGTATAGCTGGTCATTGCACAAGTTAATGACTGCCTTATAATTCTTGGTTTCTGCTGTGAGCTGTGCCACATCCTGTTTTACAGGAGCAAGTAGGATTCCTGCCAGGTGGAAGAATACTGAATGCCATCAGAAACATCCTGATGTTAAGTTGTTTCTCGCCTTTGTTTCTAGCTGGTTGGGTTCGGAGCAGATCCTCGGCTCCGACTCAGCCATCTTCTATAGCTCAAGAGCTGTTTACTGGCTCGAGGCTACCCCTTATCCCATGATGCCTAGCGCTAGCTACCCAGATCTCGTTTGCCGCTTCAGCTGCTATGTGTCATTCTTACTGGCTCAGGCTTGTATAAGTTTCTTGTTGAACTGTTTTTTGTCAGATTAGTGCTTTTTCTGTGAGTTTATTGCTTAAATTGTAGTCTAACTTTTGTTAGTTTAGTGTATTGGTAGTCCTTTCCCTTAGAACTCGTTTGAATTAGAGAGTTCTCCCCCTCCCCCCTGCCCTATCCCTTCTTGTAGGTTAGAGTTTAGTTAAGCCTTTCCTTCTTTCTTTTTGTTAGGTAGTCGTTTAAGTTAGAGGCTTCCTAGTTTAAAAAACAAAACAACAATCTTTAGCTGTAGTATACTGTGTGTTTTTGCCTTTAGTTATTAGTGTTGTGGTATTTTGTTATTGCTGTTCGGCCTTTTGGCCAAATATCAGTGTAGTATCTTACAGGTTTTTTGTTGGATATGTCTAAAGAATCCAAGGTGTCTGGATTCAAGAAGTGTGACTCATGCTGTCAGAAAATGCCTATGACAGATGGGCACACTTCTTGCATCTATTATTTAGGCGCAGTGCACCTGCAGGACTTTTGTTCTGTATGCCATGCATTTAGCCCAAGAGTTCTGCAGGAGCGCAAGAATAAGCTTATTCTGAGGGGTCTTCTCACGCCCCAGGATTCACCGGCCAAGGCTCAGCCTGTGAAATCCCCAAAACCGACCAAATCGTCGGCTCCAAGCTCGGAGCCGTCATTGGTTCAAACCTTACCTGTTACTTCAGTTCCGGTCGGAGCCGAGGAGACTATCTCCCCGTCGGCTCCATCAATGTCTTCGGAGCCGTCGCAGAGCCACAAGAGGCTGAAGTCCCCTTCTCTGGAATCCATACATTTGGCTCCTCGGTCTCCCCTGCTGCAGAGTGAGCGCAGTCACAGATCTTCCCACTCCTCTCGGTCCTCTAGGCTCTCTGATCACGACATGGAGAGAGTGGTCAGTAGGTTGCTGAAGTCGCAGGCACTTGCCAAGATGTTATCCAGCCCTCCTCAACAGGCGTTGGCTCCATCCACTTCTATCGATATTCCTCCTCCAACTCCATTGAACTCGGAGCCGGAGTTCGTTGAGGTTCGAGTCGTGGAACCGTCGGCTCCGATAGCCATTTCTCCTTCGGTTCCGCCGTCTGCTCCGATTTCTCTCAATGGTGCCATCCATCGAGGGATCTGGGCGCCGAGGCTCACTCATCGGCTCCGAGGGGGCGAGTGGCATCGGACCCTTGTCCAACCCCGTTCTCCCTCTCGGAGCTTCAGCGCAGGTGAGCTTGGCTCATACATCGGCCTCGGAGCCATCTCCCTCGGTGTGGAGAAGGATTCTGATTTCCTCTGAACCGGAGCCTTCTCTGCATTGTGGCAGGGATGCCTTCGTTGTCATGAGGAGTGTTCTGGCCACTGAGTCAGCTCCATGTTCTACCCCACCGGCTCCGTCCCCTGTTGTGCCTGCGTCAACCTCTGCTTCTCCTCCAGATCCCAAGCGTGGGGAACCGGCACTCCAGGGCACCCCATTGGGCGTTTCCTCTTCTTCCGAGGCCTCCCCTTATCATTCAGAGGAGCTTCCTCTGAAGAAGTGCAAGAGGAAGCACATTGACTCCCCTGAGGTCTGTCACTTCTGTGAATTGGAACGGTCCCAGAGGTCCCCCTCTGAAGATGTTTCCTTCTCGGACATCCTAGAAATGCTTAGGCAGAGGGGGAACTGGACTCCCCTAGCCCCTACCAAGGATGAGTCTGTATTCCTGGATGCGTTCAGTTCCTGACCTTCCACCTCCTGGGTTTCTACGCCTTTCCATCCACTCATGTCAGTGGTGGCTCGAAAGGCTTGGTCAGCCCCAGATAAAGTGGAACCAACCCCGAGGAGACCCGGCAAGTTTATCACTGCACCCCTTGATAAGCAGTTCTTTACCAAAGGTGTTCCTGTGGATGCCATGGTGGTAGCAGCAGCCACTAAGAAAGAGTTAGCGGAAACTTCTTCGTCTGTCCATCCTCTTAACAAGAAGTCCAGGACTATGGATAGATACGGGAAGTGAATGTTTACTTCAGCGACCTTTTCTATGTGGTCACTGAATTACTTATGCCATTTTACCCGGCTTCAGAGGGATCTCCTTAAAGAGCTCGGAAATAACCTTCAGGATCCATCAGCTGAAGGGGATCAAGCTAAAGTGGCTTCTCAGCTGTCGACCCTTAATTCTGTAGTCAACTCCTCAATGAGGCTCATTTCCTATGCAGCCGATGGTGCGAGTAGAGCCACAGGTACAGGCTCGGCCCTTAGGAGACATGCATGGATGCGGCTGTGTAATTTTGCAGAACCCTTTAGAGCGTCATTCACCAACACCCCCTTTGATGGTTCCTTTCTCTTTGGACAATCTATTACCTATATAGGAGCAGACTTAGACACAAGGAGTATGTCCGCAAGGCTACCGCCAGACAGGGTGACCACAATTCGACAGCAAGTGCAAATTCTAATGCAGTGGAAAAAGGTCCAAGTCAGGTTGGTCCTTCAAACTCTGGATTCCATGGCAGCGGCAATTCTTCTAATCCCTCTGGCCCATTTTCACATGAGAATTCTTCAGTGGCTTCTGTTCACACGGTGGTCTTTTCAGCAGCTGCCCACGTCTCACATGATCATGATTACAGAAACATGCAAAAGACAGCTTTCATGGTGGATGGTCTCCCCACTAGTGTCTCAGGGCAGACCATTCCTTCAGCCCCCTTCAGTTGCCACAGTGACCACAGATGCCTCCCTGATAGGGTGGGGGGGTCATTATCAGGGCAGGAAAGTCCAAAGCACTTGGCAGCCTCACGAGTACCATCTGCACATAAACGGCTTAGAAATGAGAGCCGTGCTCCTAGCGTTGCAAGCTCTTCAGGACTCTCTCCCTTCTGGGACCATTGCAATTCAAACGGACAACATGTCAGTGGTGTGGTACATCAACAAGCAGGACGGTAACAGGTCCTATCCCCTATGTCGAGAAGCACTCAGACTCTGGCAGTGGGCGATCTCCTCCCAACGATTTCTGATTGCGACGCACATCCTTGGGAGGTCCAACGTCATAGCGGACAGGCTCAACAGAGCTATTCTCATGCCTCACGAGTGGTCTCTGAATCAGGTAGTTGTGGATCTGATCTTCGCAAGTGGGGACAGGCTTGCTGCAATCTTTTTGCCACCCCTTTCAACAGCAAATGCAGCAACTACTTCTCCCTTCTTCCACTTCCCGGTCACTCTTCCAGAGTCACTCTAGTCCACGATTGGCCTCAGGGACTTCTTTATGCCTTTCCTCCATTTCCACTGATACCGAAACTCTTACAGAAAGCATTATCGTTGGGTTGCAAAATTATCCTAATTGCCCCCTACTGGCCTCGACAGATATGGTTCCCGTTCCTGCACCGTTACCTTCTCTAGCAGCCCTGGACTCTGGATCCTATTCCAGACCTGCTGATTCATCAATCAGGCAGGCTGCATCAATCCCTCCAAACACTCCTGCCCACAGCTTGGTTGCTCCACTTCCAACCATAGCCAGGCTTCCCAGTATTTCCCCGGCCATTCGTGTGATTGTCTCCTCTCACATGTCCACCACTAGAAAGACTTATGCTAGCAAATAGAAACGTTTTTCTTGTTGGGCAGAGGCTAGAAACATAGATCCCTTTTCAGCCCCAGTACACGAAATCTTGGAGTTTCTAGCAGAACTTTTTCATTCTGGGTCCACTTCTGCTGCAATCAAGGTTCAATTGGCGGCCATTTCTAACTTTCATGTTGGGTTGTCTAATGTAAACATTATGTCCCATAAGCTTTGTAAAGCTTTTCTCAGAGGGACTACTCTCCTTAGGCCCCCAGTGAGAGATCCCCCTCCTCCTTGGGATCTTAATTTGGTGCTACCCTCTTTTGAAACAGCAGCATCCTGCTCTATTAAGTTTCTATCTTGGAAAACTCTCTTTCTGGTAGCTATTACTTCAGCCAGACGCGTCTCTGAACTTCAGGCACTAAGTGTTCATCCTCCGTACTTAGTTTTTCATAAGGACAGGGTTGCTCTGAGGATGAATCCCTCTTTCCTTCCGAAAGTCTGCTCAGAAAATAATCTGAACCAATCTATAGACCTCCCTGTGTTTTTCCCTAACCACACCAACAAGGCAGAATACAAATTACACCAATTGGATGTTCATAGACAATTGCGTTTTTACCTGCATAGAATGAAGGATAGAGGGAAGTCGGACCCACAGGTGAAAGACACTCTGACTAGGTGTGAACAAGATGGCAAGACTCTCTGCCATAGGAGTCCGTTTTTCCACTCCTTCCAGACCATACCCCAAGGGTCAGAAGAGTGCTAAAATGTGGTTTCGAAAATCCCAGGGAGCCTCGCCTGACACACGTAGCGATTTTTCCTCCAGGGGCAGGGGAGGAAACAACAACAACAGACGCCGCCCGCAGAACCAGGGCAGCAGAGAATCCTTCTCTGAGAAGCCCTTCCAGCATCCCTGAATGGTTGCCTGGCTGCCCGCCTCTGGAGGCAGTCAGGGGAAGACTATCACTGTACCCAAAAGCCTGGCGGAATTTAACGCAAGACAAATGGGTACACTCAATCATATCTGGAGTTACAGAATTCCCTTCTTTCAACCCCCCTTAACGTCAAGCAGATCCGTTCCAGATGTTCCACCCAATCTGAGGGACCAAGCAGTCATAGAAGTTTCAAAACTGCTAAAAAAGAGAGTCATCCAGGAAGTCCCAGCAGAACAACACGGGTCCGGACCTTACTCAAGGTTCTTTTTGTTACCAAAAAAGACAGGGGACTGGAGATCGATTCTGGATCTCAGCAGACTAAACAAGTCTGTTCAAAGATCAAAGTTTTGGATGGTCATGCTACAGGCCATTCTATCCTTTCTGGGTCAGGACAATTGGCTGTGCTCCATAGATCTCCAGGATGCGTACTGTCACATCAAGATGGACAGGCGCTCCAGGAGATTTCTTCACTTCTGGCTGGGAGCCAGTCATTATGAGTTCAGAGCTCTGCCCTTTGGTCTCACCACAGCCCCCAGGATGTTCACCAAATGTATGGCAGTGGTCACGGCTCACCTGAGACGTTGAGGATTCCAGGTGTTTCCATATCTAGACGACTGGCTCCTTACTGCTACTGCCAGGCATCAACTTCTACAAGCCAGGGACTACACAATCACAATTTGCTCCCAGCTAGGCATTACAATAAACTTCGAAAAATCTGCCTTGTTGCCCTGTCAACTTTTCCTTTCCTATGTTCGGGACAAACAAGGACTCCCAGTTTCCAAAGTGACCTTATCCGGGTGGTTGTCTAACATTATTACCTTCATCTATCAACTGCGAAACGAAGAGTTATCTATCAAACTGAAAGGTCATTCTACTAGGGCCTTGGCCACCTCTGTAGCCTTCCAATCGAGGTTGCCCATGGACTCTATCTGTGCAGCTGCTACGTGGGCAAACCCTCATACCTTTATTTCTCATTACAAGTTAGATATGGTCTCTAGAAGTAGAGCTAACTTTGGTTCCACTGTTCTGAAAAGTCTGTTCCAATGAGCCACCCAGGATTGTAGGTGCTGGGGACGCTGTCCCAACCAGCAAGAAACGAAGGCGAGATAGACAACTTAACATAAAGAAGTTATGCACCTACCATAACGTTCCATGTTAGTTGTCTTCATCTCGCCTTCCTCCTTGCATTCCCCCCTCCATCCCCCTGTCCTGTTGGAGCGAAAGGAGTTCAGGTTTCACTGGCTCAGTTTTTTCTGGTTTGTTTCCTCTACTGACTTAGAGAGTATGACAGGTATACTCAACCTTTTGCTTGGAGGGGTTCATTATATAGCTATGGCTGGGGTTAGCTATTTCAAACGAGATCTGGGTAGCTAGCGCTAGGCATCATGGAATAAGGGGTAGCCTTGAGCCAGTAAACAGCTCTCAAGCTATAGAAGATGGCCGAGTCAGAGCCGAGGATTGGCTCCAAACCCAACCAGCAAGAAAGAAGGCGAGATGTAGACAACTAACATGGAATGTTATGGTAGGTACATAACTTCTTTTTTTTAGATATGACTATTCTTTCATCAGACACTGAAGTCTTATGATAATATACATAAAAAGATTTTTACCTAGGTCACCCATGATATTCTTGTTGCTATTGTTTAATATGTGCTGTTTCAGTGTTTATCTGGTGGGTATCATGTCTGTGCATTAACCTTGGTTTATGGTCATTAACCACTCATTTCCCTTTTCCATTTACAGAGTGGTTCTAGGCAGGGCTTCCCCCTTGCCCATGACCACTGTCCAACAAGAAAATCTTCAATATGATCTCACATTATCCAGATACAAACTTTTAAAGTTCATTTCTGCATTACATTTACTTGAATAAAGTTTTTCGTCAATACTTTGTGTGATTGTATTTTTCCCTTTTCCTCTTTTGGGATTAATTTATACCCTCAAATCCAAAATAGCTGAAGCTAAAAATAGTGGTCGCGGTCAGGAAACATCCAAAATTTGAAAGATATAGGGTTTCCTAAAGGAGCAATACCACTAAACAGTCCTATTAAAATAAATAGCATTTTTAAGGACAATATTCTGTGTGAAAGAGTTCTTCAAAGGGGACTTATCTGCTGGAAGGTAGCTAAAGGGGAGCTGCTCCTGTGAAGTCGATAAGCTGTTTCTCACTAGATGACAAGAAAGTACTAAAGATTATTCATTATGACTGCTGTGAAGATTGGGTGAAGAGAGATGAAGGCTGCCAGCCTAGCCAGATAGAATTGTGCAGACAGTTCTATCCTTTGTAAATATGAATGTTGAATTACAGACTTGTTTTCTTAATTGAAAGAAAATACTGTGAAATGTTGAACTTAAAACAATGTAAGCAACATTGCCCTCTGCTGTAAAGAAAGCTAAGCCAAGCATTTCTTGTCTGTTCTTTGAAGTTGAAATTATTCCATGTGTGTCCCTTTGAAGTTAGAATTTGGAGTCGATGAGTCTGGAGTGAAGCATCCTGCCTATTGTTTTAACTTAAGGAATAATTACTAGAGTTTACATATGGAATGTCTTTTATTGTTGTAGTTTCCTGCAGGTACAAGATAACAGTTATGTAGTATCTGTTAACCTGGGAACACCAGGAAAGTTTGAAATGATGTAATGGGAATCAGGACTGAAAATAGCAATTTAAACAGAGAGAATCAGAAGGCATTAAGCATTTTTGTCTTGTCCATCTACCTCACAGCACTGTCTTACTCATATGTAAGTTATGTTATCTTAGACTTGTGTTTTCTTTTAGAAATAGCTAGGAACTAGAAAGATTAGACTAAGTGTTTTTCTGTGATGTCAGAACTGTACTACTGGATTATTTTAAGTATTTCTGTGTGAATTTTTAGGAAGAAGACCTTTTGCAATGCCTACCTACATTTCGAAAGTAACCACCCTTTAGTTCAAAAGCTAAGTATTATTAAAGGACAGGCAATTAGGATAGCAAGAATGACTTCAAATCGAAATGATTTAGATGTGGAGTTTGATTTATTAAAAAAGATGTTCCTTGAGAGAGGATACCCTCTGAATTTAATAAATTCTACTTTACAGGATATATATATAATTCATGGGGGAATAAATATTTACCTCTTTTAGGTACAGTGAATGGACCTAACCTATTAGGAGAGAATAGGGGTGGAGAAGTGTTTCAACCTTGGTGATCATTCTAAGACAGTTTGTGTCCTGACGCATAACATGAGAACACCAATTGTTAAAAATATTTTTGTAAGAAATTGGAATATTTTAAGAACTAATACAGCTATATACAATAAAGGTGGTAGTAAACCAACATTTGTGACTAGGGTGGGTAAAAATATGAAACAGTTGTTGGAAAATAAAATTGTTGAAAGTACCAGGGTAAAAGATGGGACAAAAAGATGTGGTATGTGTAACTATTGTTCCTTTATTAATGTTGAACCTACAGTAACATTGGACAATATTATGAAGAGTAGGGTATTTTTCAAGCAGGGCAATTGTAATACCAAGGGGGTCATTTACCTGGCTATATGAAAAACTTGTAAACAATTTTATGTGGGGAAAACAGAGCGTTGTTTAAAAAACAGAATTTATGAACATCTCTATGAGATAAGGACAAACAAAAATACAAATGCACTGTATAAACACAGTTTATTGTGTAATGGTTTTGAAAAGTTTGTGTTTGGTATTTTGGACATGGTCAAGATCGACATTAGAGGTGGTGATTGGAAAAATTTTCTGAAAAAGAAAGAATGCCAGTGGCAGTTTAGACTGGCTTCTATGTACCCACCGGGTCTTAATGAATCAGTTTCATTGGTTCCTTATTTAATAGAAAGGTCTAACAATTTATGATCTTTCTTATTAATGTATTTTGCATAATACAATTACTATTTTTTAATAATATATTCCTCTGGGTATATTTTTAAAACAAGTTCTTTATTTATTCAATTATGATGCACTTTAGTCTTATAAAATGTTTCATATGTATAAATATATATTCAAATTCAAAATATACATAGTTTTAAACAATATATAGTTACAACATTTCAATATGTGATTACTGTTTTAAGACCTTTGTGCCAGTGTTGAAAAACAACTTTTTAAAACATTGATTTTTTATTATATAGCAGATTATAAAATGCATCTAGTGCTTTAAATGTTCAAAAGTTTTGTGATGTCATTAATTATACTATATAAAGTGTTAATTATTTAGGTTCTTTGTTTCTGATGAAGTCTCTTTTGAAGAGATGAAAGCGCTAAAACAAACTGTTTGGTGAATAAAAGTGGAGTTTTAATAACCAACTAAGCGTCCTGGATTCCTGGTTCAAGTTACTTTCATGGTTTACTAGTTTGGTTTATTTGGTTTTGCAATATTTCTGTGTGATCTCTGAACTCGGCTAGCACTGTGTAGTAAAAATTATTGTCTTGTGTTTTTATTTGTTATTAAATATTTTAAACCCTTTTAACTGTGGCTGTTTTGTGTAGAGATAATTTAAGCTCTTAAGAGTACTTGCATGCCTTTGTTAAAACTGTACAAAGCCACTCTAAGCTTAAGCCCTGGGCTATACTACCAATTGGATAATAATATTGCACAGTAATAATTGGACACCCTTTTAAGGACCTTTGAGTAGCTGATAAGTATTAGTTGGGTGGTGGCAGTGATTTCTACCGTATAGTCTGGGAAAAGGGGGCACAGCTGGAGAATCTGTGCCAGATTTCCCCAGAAGTGCCTGTGTGGTTGTATAAACTCTTATCTCAATGTGTATGCGTGTCAGTTACTTGGGCAGGGACACAAAGCACTAGTTAGACAGAGAGGGTGCTGGAGATTTTAACTTGCCCAGCTAGCTGAGATCTGGACCCTATAGCTGTGCCAGTGGGGAGTCTTATTGGGGAACCTGGAGAGCAAGGGTGAGACCACCCCGGACTGACTGTGATCTCATTGTGCTCTTAAGGGAAATTGCAATTTACTGTGTATATTTGTTATCCTTTCCTCATATATGAGATGGCCCTCTCTGGTGATAGTGGTGAGGATTGAGGCTCCTTGATTGCTGGGCCAGGGCACTGGCGTCACAACTGCTGATATTCTAACACAGGATTGCTTAGTCAGCAGTCAGGTTCAAGGTATAGGAGGGTGCAGGAACGTTTGGAAGATGGTAGTTTTTTTTTTTTGCCCTGGGCAGGGCAAAACCCACAGAGCTTAAAGGTTACTGTAGCAGTGAGGAATTTGTACATCTGCTGATACAGGTAAATGTAACTTACACAATTGTACTTTATTCTAGTATTCATTTTGGTGATAAATTAGTGCTGCTGAATTTAATAATACAATTTGGAGTTCCCCTTTGTGAACAGGGGGCTTTCATAGACTCTCCTTTGTCTTGCTTTTTTTTTTTTTTTTTTTTTTTTTTTTTTTTTTTTTACACTTTGTAATCTAATAAGGTAAGCACTCTTTCTAAAACTCCTTCCAATTAAGACAACACCCCCCCCCCCACACACACACACCTTTTTTTCTTTTTTTTTTTTGGTTCTCTTGGGAAACTAAAATATTTCTCCTCAGTGGTTTATCCCAAAGTACTGGAATGGTGAAGAAAAGGATACTGGGGGGTGATCTTAGCTTGGCATATAAGGTGTCCTCAGATCCAGCTCTGATGGACCTCTTGTACATCCACAAAACAAACAGCACCAGAAATACTAGATCCAAGGACCTGAACTTTGTCTGCGACATAAATAAAACATGCTGGAGAGACTGACGTGTCTCAGAGGATCCCCATACTATAAGTGAATCCTTCCTTGATCATTGGATGGGAAATCTTAAATTGACCCCCATGTCTCTTAGAGGCTGATAGTAAGTTCACTAATCCCAAGCTAACATAACACACACACACCCAACCCTTAGCTATGTCATTACTAATATGCATCTACCATATAGGCGTCCAATGTACTTGAGTGCAAAACTGGGGTTGGGTTGCACAGCTAGGCTTATAAAAACCCTGGTGGTCGATAGCCTTGTGCAAACCTATAAACCTTTAAAATACTGAGTGGAAAATTGCTTGCTTTGGAAACATGGTATTGACAGTTCTGAAACTTAATGTGATTCAGTATTTTGTAAGTAGGGGGTTGTATTATACTGTTGCTTAAATTATTTAAGTGAGATGTCTGTTGCAATGTCTTTTTCTTTGAGTGTGAGTGGGTTCTTAAGGCTCTTTTCAACGTAGTACAGCTGAGATGATAACATTGTAAACTCAAGAAGAAGTTTTATGTGATGTTTGTTTAGTTGATAACCGCGGAACTCCAGGATGTGCAATTTAGATTACTTTCTGCCATCAGAATTATTTGATGTATTTTGTATTTTGTACTGATGTATGCAGCTATACAAGGCAGGGATGTAAACTAAACAAGTCAGCCAACCAGAATCATTGATCTCATGTTCCAGAAGACAAATTAGTTCCATTAAACTCCTGTTGGAACATTTATTAGCAGAAGTAAGGCAAGCTGGCAAATCTGGGCTTCTTAATGCTAACACATACAGCTTTCTTAAAAAAATTCTTCGGCTGCCTTTTTTTTTTGGTTGGTTGAATGTCATTTGAAGGGCTTTCATAACCTATGTGACATCACTGTACAAAACATAAATTGACAACTGTACTGCTAAAAAGCCTTACAAAGCACCATTTCCTTTTTTTTTAATTAGTTCCTGAAATTTCTTATCTACTAGGAAATGCAAGAAACTAAAATTGTGTAAAAATCACATATGAAACCTTAAAAAAATCACTTACTCTTAATTTCCAAGCCATGAGGTTGTGATGTAGGTAGATGTTAAAAAAAGAGAAATCAAATAGATTTTTAATTGTTTAATAGAAATTTGCCATACAATAGTGGGCTGTATTGTTTATATGTATTCCTTCCTGGCCTGAATGCATGATCCCTTGGGATTTGCCCTTTGGTTCTTAATCATTTGGGAATAGATCTTAACAATTTCCTCTACAGTAAAACTTTTTTATGTAATATATCCATTAACATTAAAGGATGATGCAGTATTCATAGTGACACTGGGCTGTGTCACTGCTGTGCTGTCTAAGGCAGATTAAGTAGTATGTAGAGAGGCAACAAGAAGGACCCCCCTATGATAAGTGCCAAGGGGGAGTCTTGTTTAACCACCTTCCCAACACTCTTCTGCTCTCTCTCCGTTGAGCATATTTAAACACTGAAATAGTGCTGAACGGCATTGAAAGGGTGATTAACAATTGCTAAACACCATTCTGAGGTCATATAGGTGCTTAACAAGCCTGCCTGATTGTCAGAGTGCAGTCATAGCTGTTAATGCACTAGAATTATATTGCACATTTTTGTAGTTTCACCTTTTTATTAAGAATAAAAGTATTTTAACTAAAAATGCAAGATTCTCATAGAGGTGGAAGTAACTACACCATATATAACACCAAGCTACTGCTGTTACTATATAGAACACAAGTTCTGTTTATATGCTAGTCTGTTAAGGACAAGACCCCCTTTTTAATTCAGGGAGGTGCAATCTTCTTTTATGACTTCATGTTAAGGGGACTAGGGGAACAATAAAAGCATCCATTTACTATGCTCAGAGCATGCCAACATATACATTTGTATACAGGTTTAATCTACTATACTGTTGTGGTGAGAAGTAGGTAATACACAGGATCCTGTATTTTGAAGTTAAAAATCAGAGATGCTGAAGTATGGAAACCACAACCTAAGTAATTGACTGCACTTCTGAAGAATAATTTGTTACAGTTTATTATCCTGTGACTGTGTGCAGACACCACACGCATACATTTTGTTTTGTTTTTTTTGGCAAGGGAGTGTAGGAAAAATAAGGACTTGAAAAAAAATTAAGATGTCAGGAACACAACATTACAGATTTCGTGGTTGCAGTATAAGATGAAGTGTGGTAGTAGAGATGCACAGTGAAAAAATGCATCCGGAGAGATGACTAATTAACAAAAGTCGTGCATATTAGCTTGTCTTTTAGTTTCAGCATCCTGTGCTGGAAACCACAAGTTGAATGGCTGTTTGTCAGAAATTAACTGTAGCAACGAGTAGCAAGGGATGATGTGTGTGTTGTTTTCAGCTGTAGCTTTATAATTTTGATCAACTTTTGTTGTTCTTAGCACGTGCTTGTCAGTTATTTCAAGATATCTATCAGAAGTAGTCCGACTAGATCCAAGACAGATTGAGACAGAATCCACTAAATCATATTTTATTTCCCTAGGTACAATGAGTCTCTCCTTGAAGAAGGAAAGATAATGCACAGACTTGACCATGATCGAATTGTAAAGCTGTTTGGTGTTATTCTAGAGGATGGCAATTATTCCCTTGTAATGGAATTTTTGGAGAAGGGAAATTTGATGAAATTTCTAAAAGCAGTAAGTATCAGACATTTCGAGAAATTAATACTATAGCTGTAACTTTTACAAAAGCCTCCATCTAGGAGGATACTGGGAAGGTCGACCCTGTCAATGAGGCAGAAAAGGCTTTGTGATTTTGTTTCACTTCCTACTCTAAGTTGCGGTGCACTTTTACACTTTCTGCAAACTTTCTTCAAGTGAGAGGTCAAACCAATATCTCATTTTCAGGAATTTGTTTTGTGATGAGTTTTATTATGTGAGCATGGCATCCTTGACACATTAGAAGCTTTGGAAAAAGTCTTTCCATTGGTTTACATTCAGAGCTACTGTTCTAATAATGTCTACAGTCCATGCCAATATCTTAGTATAGTAGAAGATGATCCCAACATTCTCACTTTCTTTTTTACTACAGTGCTAGTTTGATGTTAGTTCATTACTTTTTAATTTTACTTTTTGATAAACGAGATGTTAGTTTTCTTGTCTTCTGGTTGGAGGTGCTAAGTCTGATAGGTATTTCTTTGGTAAATATCCTAAGCATGTTACAAGGTAAGAAACATTTTACCGGGGTATCTTGACCAATACCCTGGCTTGATTGTTAAATTATCTTTCTGTTTATCTGTTTATTCATTCATTAATTCGTTCATTCATTTACTTTTACTTCTGTGTGTGTGTGTGTGTGTGTGTGTGTGTGTGTGTGTATATATATATATATATATATATATATATATGTGAAAAAAAAATAAATATGTATGTATGTGTGTCCTCAGGACCATTCCAATAGTTCATCTGCCTACACTGAAAGATCTTGTTCATTCCATGGGGACAAGAAATGGACATCCCTAGACTAGGTGAGAGCCCTGTGTCCACCTTGCTTTCCTGCTCATATAGCCTGGTAGGTCCTTTCATTCCCCCATGGTGAGATTCAGTTGGTAGGTAGTAGACCAGCTTGCTGGTCCTGTGGAGCTGCGTACCCTACCCTGTGTTGCACATTTGAGTAGTATGTAGTACTGAGGGAAAAGGAATGTGGAAGCAGATCTTATAAAATAAGCACTTGCCTAAAACGGAACTACAGATGTTAGAAGGCAGGGCCTTTCCTCTGTAGCAAAGAAGTTTACTTTGTGGTCTCTGTTGTTCTTATTGTGGAGTTTTAAAATAAAAAAAAAATCACAAAAAGTGGAAATTTCAGGTCTAGTCTTCACACCGTAGGCCTACTGCTCTTTTTGGGACAAATATAGAACTCTTTTTCGTAAGTGGATTATTGTTTTGAGAATTTGCTAACAGTTTAATCCCAGCAGTTTATCTTTGTGTAATCTCAACACCATTCATGGTGACTATGCTTCTAACAACCCAGACACTTAAGTCTGAGGAATAATAATAGTTTTCTACTTTAAACAGTATTCCCTAGTGACTGACACTGAATCCATTCTAAAGGCTGTTTCAGAAGTTTTGCTCATCTATTCAGTGTGTGTTCTACCAATAGTCCCCAAAATATTTAAGTAGAGGAGGCCCTTCTTCATGTGGAACATGTCCATTAGTTAGCTTTCACAAAGGAATTACTGCATTGCTTTTATTATATGTTAAATCTGACAAAAGTTCACATATTTTGATCTGCAGCCATTCTGCAGAGATGGTGATTAATAGTGTGATCTGCAGTCATTATTCTGCGGTACCGATGGCTTTTGTGGTATTGTTTGCCACTGTCTGTTGCAAACATCTGAGCTAAGCAGTAACTACTTGGCTTTTTGCTTTGCCCTTGTAAAATATGTTTTTGTTTTGTTTTGTTTTTTGACTCTGCAGGGTCTGCCTTCATCATTTTCACTCATCAGCCCCTTCTTTGTTCATTGAAGAAGGTGGACTCTTAAGATTGTGTCCTATGAAATTCCTCCAACATGAACCTCCATCAGATATGCTTTGCCAAAATGAGATTAGACATTTGCATAATCAGCATAAACGTGTGTTGTATTTAAGGTTGGGCATTCTAGTAGCTAGGAGACAAATGAGAGGCACACATCAGACTTCATAGACTACATAAGCACATGCTCCAGTAATAAGTCATGGGAGATGTCCCATACCCATTCCAGGTACCGCATTTGCCTGGAATTCTTTTCCATTTCTTTCCAAACACTGAATGTTCTTGTATTTTCCACATAGTCCTTTCTCACATGTGAAAAAAAAATCACATTTATTTTATTTTTTGCCTGACACTCTGAGAAACTACGAAATGTCAAGTAGTGAGTCCTTCTGGGTGAACAAAGCAGTATAAAAGGGATCCACAATTGTTGCTTTTTCTGTATTTGTGTCACTAACACTGTGGCCTGTTTTTTACTGTCAATCCTGCAGTCAGTTTAAAAGGCAATAATGCTAGACTGTCACATTCCATGCAAGAGGTTAACTCACTTGATGATCCTGACACCAAGTTTCTGATTTCTGTGGCTTATATATCTCCAGTTGGAACTAGTGACAGCAGTGTGTACTTGGTTTTCCTTTCATAGATGAAGGTCTTGTCATAAGGTCTGTTACTGGTAGGATCCTCACAGATATCAACCTAGCTTGTATTCATCCAGACTTTGCTCAACTGGTGAACCTGGGAATATTGAGGCAATGTTACAACTGCCTCATGTACACAGACAATCCTCTCCTTCTCCCACAAAACACAAATACATGCGAGAGATGCAACTATACGGCCAAACTGGAGGCTGAGCTCTCTCAACATAGGACTGGCAAGACCAGACAGGAGGAGAAGGCAACCACACACAATACATACCCAGTCACACATGGTACCATCACAACTTCAAATCATACACATACTCACACAAAGACATACTCGGAGGCTCTGATCAAAAATTTACCAAAACAGCAGAGGCCACCAAAGCAGACACCCAAACAACTACCACCTCACGACCCAACACATGCAACACATAGACCACACAGTCAGAGTGTCAAACAGTCACAGCCCTTAAGGCCAAACAAAATGCCAGACACACTTGTCATTGGTGATTCCATAGTCAGACACACTGACGTCCCGCTCACCAGACTGAGTAAAGAGAAGGTCACAGTAAGCTGCCTGTAGGGCGCTAGAATCCGCCACATAACGCAAGCACTCAGGTCTCTCAACAGCAGGTACAAGTATGACTCAGTCATTGTCCACGCTGGTGTCAACGACCTGAGACGTACCTCCTTGGACTACATGAAAAGGGACATCGAGGAGCTCTCTGATTATGTAGCCCAGGCAGGTATGACCCTGACCTTGAGCAGTATCCTACCTTCACCTAGAATGATGCCACAATACAGTGATAAGATGATCAGCTTTAATAATTGGCATAAATTCTGGTGTCATTCAAAGGGGATCCAATGTATGTCTGCCTGGGATGACATGCTGGACAAGCCACGCTGCTTCGCAAGGGACGGCTTGCACCTGTCACCCCTGGGCTTCCGGATATTGGCAAAGCTCTTGCCACCCCCATAGTGCCTTTTTTAGGCAAGGCTCAAATTCTAAACCTACCACCCTAGAACACCAAAAAGGAAAAAAACTAAGGGTAATGCTGCTCAATGCCAGAAGTCTCAATCTCAAGATGCACGCACTCGAGGCCCTTCTCAATATGGAGAACATCGATGTCTGTGCTGTGACAGAAACCTGGTTCAAGGCTCCTGAGAGCACCCCAGCACTAACAGGTTTCACCTCATATCATGCGTTCCAGCCCCAAAATCCGGACAACACCAAGAAAGGACGGGGTGTCCATATTCATAAAGGACACCCACACCTCAAGGTTGGTGGCAACGACGATGCATCGGAGACCATCCAGGTGCAATTAACCATAGGCAAGACTGCTCTGCAATTTGTAGCATGTTACAGGCCACCCTCTCAAACTCAGGAACCTCACATGGCCTTCCTGAAAACATTGGAGGGATAAATGTATCTCCAAACACCATCATACTAGGTGACTTCAACTACCCTAATATAGACTGGGAACACTACTCAAGCCCGAACACTCTAACCCAAAGATTCCTGGAGTTCATAAACTCAAATGCCATGGAACAACTAGTCACCATCCCCACAAGAGGAGAAAACATACTTGATCTCATCATCACGAACATGGGATCAAAATGTTCAACACCGGAAGTATACCCCTCACTGGTGAGATCAGATCATAAACTAATCTCGCTGGAGGTCCTCATCCCGTCCCCACATCAAACAAAAAAGACCACAGTGAAAAACTTCTCAAAAGCCGATTTCACACTTCTAAAAACTAGTGTGGTCTCCTTTAAGGCCCCTGAGCCAGTGGTAAACATTACTCAAACCGCTGAATCACTTACAAATGCCTTCTACCAGCACCTACAGGACTGCATGGATCAGGCAATCCCAAACAAAACTAAGACTCTCTGTACCAAAGGCAAGCGTCCAGTCTGGTGGACCCCAGCCATAAACAAGCTCTACAACAAAAGGAGGAAGCTACTACAAGATAGAGCAAAATCCTTGAAAGGTAAGACACCTTTGATCATTATAAGTAAAAAACTAAGAGCTCTCATAAAATCATCCAAGGCAAATTTTGAGAGAAAAATCGCCAAGGACTCTAAAGAGAATCATAAGGCCTTCTTTAGCTATGTTAGAAACCTAGGAGGAAACTCCCAGATATGCTCAGAATTAGTTTAAAATGATGTGAAAATTACTGAACCTACACACATTGCCAACATACTGGCTGACAGGTTCAGTGCAAACTTCTCCCCTCCCCAAAAGGAGAGATATCTATTCCAGAGGATTGTAGCCCCCAAACATCTCCAACGCCCAGGTGAGAACTGCCCTCACTAAGGCAAAAACACAGCATCCATGGGACCGGATGGTGTCCCCGGCTGTGTGCTTCATGAACTCAACGAGGAATTAAACCCACAGTTAGGACAGCTGTTTAATCTTAGCCTCACCTCAGGATACATACCCAAGGAGTGGCGCACGGCGACTGTGGTCCCACTTCATAAGGGCGGTGCCTCCACAGACCCTGGAAATTACCGCCCCATTAGCTTGACAAGCCTTATCTGCAAAGCCATGGAGAGGATCATAATGGAACTCATAAATAAAGACATAGGGAACTTGCAGACTTTGGATCCAACCCAGTTTGGCTTTGTCAAAGGCAGATCCTGCCTCTTAAACTTGGTTGACTTTTTCGAGACAGTCACCAAGGCCATTGATGAGGGAAAGGCAGTCCATACAGCCTACCTCGACCTAGCAAAGGCCTTGACACAATACCCCACTCAGGTATCATCGAAAAACTCATCAGCTTGAATGTAAACCCATACATCACAAGATGGGTTGCAAACTGGCTAAGTGACAGAACCCACAGGGTCAGAGTTGCTGGAGCCATGTCAGACTCAAAGCCTGTCACAAGTGGTGTCCCACAGGGCTCAGTCCTGGGTCCACTCTTGTTCGGCATCTACTTTTCTGAAGTACAAGCAAACACAGGAGGGTTATGGCTGACAAAGTTTGCAGATGACTGCAAACTGGGCGCCATAGTCGAAAACACATCTGACACAGATATCCTCCAGAAGGGCCTCACAGAAACGGATAACTGGTGCCAGAGCCATGGCCTGAAGTTAAACGCCAAAAATGCATAGTCATACCCTTCGGGAAAAACAAGGTTACCCCTAGCTACCATATAGGTGGCAATCCACTGAGCACAGAAAAAGTCATCAGAGATCTGGGGACCCAGGTTGACATAGCCTTTCGTTTAACACTCATGTTGCTAAAGTAGTTAGGAAAACCTTCTATATCACCCACCTGATCATGAAGGGATTCACATCTAGATCAAGGGAGGTCATCGTCCCCCTGTACTCATCACTCATTAGACCTATGATTGAGTACAATGCCCCATTCGGAATGTATCTGACCAGACACCTGCTGCAGCTTGAAAGGCCCCAAAAGTTCCTCACCAAAAGGATAAAGGGTCTCAAAAATATGTCTTATGCTGCCCGACTGAAAGAACTCCAGCTCTATTCAGTCTCATACCGCTTGCTCAGAGGTGACCTGTGCCTGACATATAAGGCCATGTCAAACCCAGATTTGATGAATATGCTTCACCTCAAAAATCTAGATCCCTCAGAACCACAAGGGCGGAGACTTAAACCTTGACACGGTTATAAATAGAACGTGCTGGAGGGACAGATTCATCACCCAGAGACTCCCTATGCTGTGGAACAAAATCCCGGTACATGTGAGGCAGAGCACCTCTCTGGCCTTGTTCAAGAGGAATCTTGACCAATGGATGGGAGATTGCAGATATACCCCAGGGATTACTTCAGTGTCACTGCTTGACAGAGGCACAGCAAAATGATAGGCATAGTTTTTATTCAAACTAAAGGGGTGGCGAAAGCCACATAACTATGGGCTAGGCTTATAAATGCCCTTGGGCAGATAGCCTAGTATGAACCTATGAACCTATGAACCTATGACAGCACTATACTTCGGTATATGGCAACTTGAGACAAGTTAGCAAGTCAAGGCACAGATTTTCAGTTCATTATCCTGCTAACATTGCTTCATTGTTAGCACTGCCTCCTTAAGCATCACTGAACCCAAGTCTCCAGTAAAGCAGATCTAACCATCCATCATGAATGCAGTAATATAAAATGGTGCAACCAAATGAAATTTCATTCTCAAGCTTAAAATCTGCTCCGGAATCCCTGTTTATAGTTGAAACTGAATGTGGAGACAAATTGGAACTTACTGATGTGTCTACTTTGGAGTCTTCCTGCCTTTGGAAAGATCTTAAGACATATGTCATTTGTAGTTTGGAGTTCCGTGGCCACCAGAATTCCTTATTTTCCCTATCTAAGGCTTTGTAGTTTATGCACAAAAGAATCATCATCATCTACTTAAGGGAGCCATTCTTTTTACTTTTAAATTTTCAGGCATCATGGAGATAGCTCAGAGATGTTGTAAAACTTTGCTTCTTGTCTCTTAAATTGCAAACATATTTTAAACAAGCTCCAAGAATGGGCTTCTCTGCGTATCAACTGTAAATCATATAGGCTACGTGTAAAACATCATTACAGATATAGGCTACGTGTAAAACATCATTACAGATCTAACTGAGAGGTGCAAGGCCTTCATACTGGAAGACATTTTCTGCACTTAAGCACACCGTTGTAACATTACTAAAGCCAAATGCAATTGTAAATGCAGCAGTGATGGCTTTACTGTTCCATGAAGTGTAAGTCCACTTTCCAAGTACCCGCAGTATTCACATAAATTTCCCAGCGTTCTTTATTGAAGAGTCACACAAGGCAGCAGTCTTAACTTTATTCTTATTTTTCATGGAATTAGCCTTGGGAACAGAAATGGAGTCCACTTCTTTATTTTCTATACTGACAAGCTTTCATAGATAAGCTTCATAGATCATAAAATAGAGAGAATTGCTAGCTGCAACTGCTGCACTTAAGTTTTTGACTTTTTTTCACTACTGATGTGCCAGTTTTTGCATCCTTTTTCATCAACAAAACTGGCAAACTTGTAGGTTCATAAGAGGTTACTAGGTTAGCGGCCCTAGAGCCCTTACAAGCCTAGCCATGTTAAGCCCAAGTATCCCCATTTGTTCTTTTTTTGGGCAGTTAAGAATGAATTTATGAACAGAGCAGGTCTGTGATCAACACTGGCTACCACTCTTCATGAGGGACAGGGGTGCCACCCTGGGGGCGAATTTGCAGTCTCTCATCCAGTTGTCTAGGTTGCATTTGAACAGGGTCAGTGAGCAGCTCTGCTGTACATGAATAGAGTCTATTCCAGAGAAGCAGCAGTCCCTGTGAGACATATCTGTCTCTCCAGCATGATTTGTTAATGCCACCATCTAGGTTGAGATCTCTAGAGTGAGTGATTCTTGAGCCATTTGACTTGCAGATCTGCAGCATGTCCATTAGGATATGGTTGGAGATTGCCCTGTAGGCCAGGCACAAGTCAACTGTCAGCAGCCTATAAGATACAGAGTAAAGTGAAAGGGCTTTCTACCTAGGTCATGGTTTGGAGTCCCTGTATTTTCTTAGTGAGAAACCTCTGAAGTCTCTCCAGCTGCTGCAAGTGTCTGGTGAGGTACATGCAAAAGGGTATATTATACTCTGTTATTGGTCTGATGTGAGTGGAGTACAGTGGAGTTATAACATCCCTTGACCTGGATGCTATTCCCTTGCTTATGAGGTGTGCTGCATAGAAGACTTTCCTTACTACTGTGAAACATGTTGGTCAAAGTTCAGATTGCTACCAGCCTGTGGTCCCAACTCTTGCACCACTGGCTTGGAACTCAGCGGGGTGTTATCAGTATTGTAATGTGTAGGGAATTCCATTTTTCAAAAGGGAATAATAATGCATTTTTTTGCATTTCGTTTTAGTCCATGGCTTTGGCACCAGTCATTTGTTTGTCTTAGTCCTTCTTGTAATATTTTGACATTGTTGGGGGACTCGGTAATTGCCCAGTTTGCAGTCATCAGTGAATTTGGTTAGCCAAAGGCTTTCTTTTTGGCCTGGACTTCTGAGAAATAAATGCCAAACAGTAAGGGGCCCAACACAGACTCCTGTAGTACTCCACTGTTGACGAATCTACTGGTGGAGGTGGAGTCACCAGCTTTGACAAGAGTGTGTTCTTTTGGTGAGCCAGTTGGCTACCCATCTAGTAATGTAAGGGTTAATTCTTATCTGTGAGAGTTTCTCGATGCCAGAGTGGGAAATTGTGTCAAAAGTCTTGGCAAGGTCGACATAGGCTGTGTACACTGTCTTACACTTGTCCATGGCTTTGGTGACATTCTCAAAGGTTTAATTAGCATGGTCTACCCTTAATGAAGCTAGATGGGTTGAGTCCAGCATCTGGAGATAGCCTATGTCCTTGTTGATAAGGTTCTTGTTAATTCTTTCCATGCCCTTCCAGATGAGGGTGGTTAGACATATGGGTCTGTAGTTCCCAGGGTCAATTGATGGCCCACCTTTGTGCAGGGGGATTACTGTTCTCCATTCTGCAGGCAAATAGCCAGTTCGGAAGCTATGATTAAGGAGAACAACAAGTGGGTCCACTAGGTCTCGTTTTTGATTGTTTAGTAAACAACCTGGGATATTGTCTGGTCCCATTGAGGCCATGTTTTTGGCCTTGGTGAGTGAAGAGATGACCTGTTCTCTAGAGATACCAGGCAGAGGACTGGTGTCAGATATGCTTTGGGATATGGGAGATGGAGATAGGAGTGAAGTATATATGGGAGATGGAGATAGGGGTGAAGTATGCGCTGAATCTGTCAGCTAGCAGGTTGGCGATTTGTTCCTGTGTAGTATGAGTGGTCCCATCTACAACCAGTCGCACATAGCTGGTCATTCCCTTTTAGACTTTGGACATAGTTAAGTGGCTAGGGATGCAATTTTAGTTTCGTAATTTGCTTTAGAAGGCTTCACAAGATTTCTGATTTTCTGGTTTAGGCTTAAGAGGGAAGAGTTCCTCTGCAGAGTGCTATCCCTCCTGCGTTTGGACAACAGTTTCTTCCTCTTGTTTATAATTTGTTTATACCTGAAGTCCTGATGAAGCCAGGAGCAGCAGAGTTTATGCAGTCGCTTAAGTGTTTGTACAGGGCATTTGCATACACTTCTGCATAGTTATCACTGGTGTTTGTGATTGCAGGTGGTATGAAGCTTTTTATACCATCCATTAGTAGGCTGTAGTTAGCTTTGGTGAAGCTTTTTATAATTTTTGCTCCTGTGAGGGTGTCGGTTCCAGTAGTTACTTCAAACAAAACTGATTTGTGGTATGACCTAACCAGGGAGGGGGGAAGTACATCAACCCCCCCCCCGTATTGGTGAGTACTATGTCCAGAACATTAGAGCCCCTAGTAGGAGAGCAGACTATCTGTTCTAGAGCATTTATGTTAAAGTCCAGGAACCTCTAGGCAAGCGTGTTTTCCTTCATGTATGTCCCCCAGTTTATGGAAGGATAGTAGAAATCTCCCTTGATTAAGGTGTTGGGCTGTATGGCGAGGGATTCCAGTAAATCAGGGTAGGTGGTGTGCTTATCCTGGTTCGTAGTGGGAGATCTAAAGCAAGAAATGATGTGGTTTGGTACTTTCTGATTTGTTAATTGGACATGGAGTAGTTGAGCGAGTTGTGCTGTTTGACCAGTGTCGAAGTGCATTTGGTTTTAATGAAGATGGATCCACCTCCACCTTTTGTTCCCTCGTGCTCATTTTGAGGTCTGAATATGTGGAAGGCATTTTAGCCTTGCACTATGTCTCGGCATCTGCACAGACATCAGCATCCTCCAAGGTGAGGAGTGCTTCCAGGAAGTGCAGTTTCATGTTTAAACTCCTAGCATTAAGCAGCACGACCCTGAGTTTGTCTCGATTAGATTTTGTTATGTTGGAAAATTTGTTGTTTTGACATTGCCTAAAAAGGCACTGTGGGTGACGCAAGGGCCTTTGCCAGAATCCGAAAGCCTAGGTGGGGACAGGTGCAGATCATCTCTAACTTGCATCTTCCTGGAAAAGAATGGTATGGCATGAATCCAAATAATGTTGTTTCTAACAGGTCCTTTCATTTTTTTCCTCTCTTAGGGCAGGGGTCACATCTGTCCTGTTAATTAACACTGAATCTGTCAGCAAGTTATTTTTCTTCAGAAAACTGTCTTTGGAATCTATATTGTTTTCACAGTGGTACCTGGAATTTTTTTGTGTGTGCAGGAACTTTCTGAAACAAAGGCATATTTAGAACTTGTGGACATTTCTGGGGGGAGGTTAGAATTTTCAGTTCCTGTTATTTCCTCTCATACTGCCATTGTACCCAAGGGTCTTAATCAAGTTTTCTCCTTACTGCTGTCCAGTATTGCCTGAGAAGCCAAATGCTTGCTGCACTCTTTACAGATCTTTTTACGTAGGTTTTTAAAGCACGTGGTCATGTATATGGCCTCCTGTCTTTCGATCATGTTACGTGTGCAAACCTTGCAGTGTTGGTCTCAGTCTAGAAATCTTATGGAGCGACAAAATCTAACCTTGGTTTCCCATTTTCTTCTTTCCCCAGCAAGTAGACATTGGACTAGTGGGCATGTTTAGACATATTCCATGTTACTGTCCCTTTTTGAGTCTTGTATCAGTTTTCAGTTCTTATGGCATATGTGTCCGTGATACTTCAGGGTACTTCCATTGGCTCAAGCAGTCTACTGCCTCATGTTTTGTGCTTAACCTCAGAGGTTGTTGTTTACATTAGAAATGGTACAAGACAAGGTCTCCCACCCATGTTTGGGAAGTAGCAAAGACCAACAAGGACAAGTTCTGTCATATTTTTAAGATGGTAAAAATAATTTCTGTATATAAGCTACACCTATAGGTTTGATAAGAGAAACTGTAACATATTTGTATATATTTCTGAATGTAAACTGTATTCTTCATAAGCTTGAAATGTGAGACTGTAACTTGCATGTTAATACAATATGTTTGTGCATATGCTGTAACTGCTTGCTTGTCTTTATCTGTTTATAAGTTTAGAGCTTTTCTCCCCGGGCCTCTGCTAAAAATGGACATGTATCCAGTTGGACAATCCTGGTCAACAAATGTGGAATAAAATAAATAAATACTTTTTTGCCATTACCTTAAAATGTTGTATTTCTTTCAGTTACTGCCCCCATTTCATAAGCCACCTCATAATTTAGATTGCACAGTTCACTGATGTCCTGGTCCCTCAGAAGATAGGGAAGGCCTGGCTGGCCTGCTAGTGCATGGGGTGGCAGTGATCTGCAGCACTGGTGGCCCACATTGTAGATAGATCCAAATTTCTGGGGTCAGTTCAGAAAGGAATGAAGTGAATATTCAATTCATTACTGTCCTTCTTTGGTGAGGGAGTTGCTTAGAACTTGATCCGGTTGAAGCCTCGCATCTTGAGAAACTGGTTGCAACAAATCACGAGTGGATGAGGGGCATGGGTGTGTTTCCTCTGTTATTGCAGGTCCACATTTTGTAGAATGGAAGATCGTAGAGAAAAAGAAACTAATACATTCCTTCAGTCAGCTTAAGGGTAGATGCTTCAAAAGCCAAACAGCTGCTGAAGGTTGGCTTTGTTAAAATTCTTGTACTAGTTATAGCAAAGGTATTGGTAAAGAACTGTCTAACTCCTCTTATCTTTCTCTTAGTGTTCGGCCATTACTCAAAGTGAAATCTGACAATTTGCTTTCTAGTTTAAGTACTGAGGGTTTTCTGTAGATTAACCAACTTCTGCTGCTGTCATAATATAAGTACTGAAGGCTCCTTTTATATTAACAAACATCTGCTTTTTCACACTGCACAACTCGATTTCAAATGATTAGAAAATGTGATTGTTCTCTTCTGGATTCCTAATTGTATTACTCTGAAATTGGACTAATTACTGTCCATTCAGCCATTTTCACCACTTTTGCTTTTTTGTGGTAATACCATACTTAATTTGATTTCTATATCAGGAACATTTAGAAGGATCCTTGTTAGGTTTTAGTACAGGAGAAATGAGAGTGTATTTCCAAGAAGGTGGAATAGTGGTATTATCTTGAGATAGAAAAAAACTTTATGTAATAAGCTTAAAGTGTCTAACCCTGTCCTGATAGGACAGGTATTAAATACACACCTTACACACTGTTTAATACATTGTTGTTGTTTGGGGGGGGGGGGGTGTAGTGCGATAGTGTTACACGTATGGGCACCCTTTCAATATTTAGACTTATTATACATCTGGGACATAACTGTAGCCCTGTTCAGTATGTCACACACAGGCACTGACAACACATTCAACATTAGCATTTGTATGTTTTTATATGTTAATGCTCGTTGATATAACATCCTGGTTTGTAGTAATACACATATACACTTCTCGCTTTTGAGAAGTAGAGTGTAAAATAACTAGAATGCAATACATGAAACACATTGAACCACTGTGTTTAACTCAAATCACTTGTTAGGTTTTCTTGATTTTTGCATATTGTCTTTCTCTTTAAAAGGTGAAAAGCAAGTCAGCACTGCTCTGACTCTGAAAGAGTTAACTTTAAGTAACATCTGTCATGTGACTATTTGTGTTGCATTTAAATTCCCTTTGACTTACAGAGTGCATTTGTCTGAAGAAGTCTGTTTATATTAACAGACGAAAAGCGCTTGACACTTGGATTTGTTGATTCTTGTTTTTTGGCTTATTTTGGACTTTTTTCCATCACAACATTGGTTTTTAAAGGACATTGATTTTATTAAATACTTGTTTGTGGACGGTGGCATTTTTCCTGAGCCATTTTTCTTGTTTTTCACATCAGTTTTTTTGTTCTTGGTGGTTGATTAATTTGATTTCTGTGGACTGATTATCTCCTTTTGAATAAATTCATGAGTTCTTATTAACTATGGCCAAGAAGGCCATCGAGAAGCTCAGCCACATCAGCGTGTACTGTTGGGAGGATCCTCCTTGCATATCCCAGGTAAAAAAAAATAGCTGTCACCCATCCTGTCATCCAGAATGGTTTTAAAAGTTACTAGGGAAGTGCTCTGCTTGTTGGGTAAGGGCAGCCTATAGTACATATGGGAAATGCATTGGATTAGGTACTGGTCATGATATTTGGTGGTGCTGCTGTGGAAATATACGTTTAGGTCTCTAGAGAAGGTGTTTGCTTTAGTACTGGTTCTGTCTAGGTGAAGGAATTCAAAGGGTACAGGGTAATTCATAGCACAGAGCACTAAGCAGAGATCACCTTTCAGGATTGTATCTGACAGTGACTGGAAGGACACTTCTTTTAATGTCACAGTTGTTAATGGTACTTAAATCTGAGATCTTTTTGGTGAGAAAGTGCTGAGGTCCGTCAAGTTGGTTGAGGCTCTTAATGAGGTACATGCAAAATGAGGAACTGTATTCAGAGATGGACCTAACAAGGGAAGATTGAAGTGAGATTATAACTTCCTTAGACCTTGAGGAGATACAGTGAACAATATCATCACATTGGTTGGTTTCTAATTTCCTACATCATCAGGCTGTCTCAGTGCTTAAGTGACCCATTCTTAGTCACAAGCTTTGTTTTTACAGCTGTGTATGGTGTATAAACCATTGCATGGTCATAAGAGATTTTTATGGAGCACTGACCGTTTTAATGGAACTTCTGTAGGAACGAGCATCATTTTGTCACATCCCAGTAATTTGCTGTGAAATTGCTCAGAAACATCAGTTGGCCAAAGTCACAAAACAGCATGTATGCAGAGAGCTGCCAGCAATGTGGAACATGTGCAACTAAAAACTATTTTAATCTTCCAAGTTTATTCTAATGCTTATACTTTTGTGGAATGGTATAGAACTAAACTTCCTATTTATGATGACACTTTTGTCACATTTCCAGTCTTATGGAATTCTCTTCCTGGATCTTTACAGGTTGTTGCTTTTCTCTGTTCCTTTAAATATCAGCTTAAGTTTCATGTCTTGTTCCACCAAGTTTGTCAGTGTCTGATATTACTTGCCTTTTTCACCCCTTTACAATATCCATATATTTGTTTTGCTGTGCTTCTCACTGTAAGTTATTCTGCATTTCATACGTATAGAATATAATTTTATGTACTTAGTGTGACTAACTTGTAGCAGTTTGCGTAGTGAAGCTTGTTGCCTGTGTATCACATTAAAAAGGAGCCAGTTGGTAAGTAAATCGGGCATGAATGCTAATGTTTGACAAGCCTTAACAGCAGCTGTGGATCAGGTTTCCTTCTCTGAGTTGCTGTGCTACACTTGGCCAGCATAAAGCAGAAAACCAAGCAGCTGCCTCATAGTGGAAAGAGTGAGCCAGTAGCAGAGCTTCCATCTTGCCCAGTACAGTGAATAAAACACTTTGAATACATCTTTATGCCTTCTTTTAAAGTTCATTTTGTTGAAATTCAGATCTTCTGTACTTGCAGCACGCATGCCTTTTTGGGTCATTTTGGGTGCGCCTGCTGAAGAAATAAGGGGGTCACACACCCCATATTATGCAAGTCTTACTGTGGAGGCCTTCAGCAGTGGCTAACTGGCATGATTTCCTCTAGTAACATTTTACAGTTCAACATGATTTTTCCTGTGTTCTAGGATTTGTGCATGTGTGCCATAAAAAATCACACTCTGGGAGGATGCACTCTGCCCCTGTGTCGATCATTTCTTTTTTAGCACTAATGTGGTTCGGGTGCTGATCCTAGTAGTTGTCCTAAGAAAACTTCCATGCTTGATGCCTAAAAGGACATAACCTTCAGATTGCTCTTCTAGTTAGCATATCATGAGCCAGGAACCATATGAACATTGTCTTTGCTGTCAGGGCCTGAGGAGGCACAGGAAACAAAGACATCAGCTTGAGGCCTTCATCAAATAAAATAAACCAGTCAGTCATTTTTTGAAGATGGTGGCCATGAAGGGACCCCAGCAGAGGAACTGGCATGAGGGCCTCTCATCTTCCTAGTTTTGTGCCAGAAAGATGAGGAAAGACAAAGGAAACAGAGGACAGAAACTAATCAAAACTTCTTCTTGGTAAGTTTGCCCCCAACGTGTTCTTTTATTTCTCATCAGTTTTGAGTTTACCTTTGACTGCTGAGAGATCAGTTTTGAGTTTACCTTTGACTGCTGAGGGATCCACCTTGTACCCATCATTGGCCAGTGATGGGTAACATCAAATGTATGTGCCCTGCAACAACTTTTAATAATGTTGCCCTGGATTCCTGGTCTAAATGTCTTAAGTTTTTAGCATCCTGAGCCTGCTATCCCCCAGCTGACTTATGGGGAGTAGTGCCTTAAGTCTCACTATAATGGCTGGCTGGTAGCACTGTGAATCAAGGAGTCCTTTCTCCAGATCATGCATGACTCACGATTCAAGGTTGAAAAAAAAAAATCCGTGGATACTTCTGCACCGTTTGAGCTCTTGGGGGAGGGGGAGTGGCACACCCACATGGAGGGTTCTTGGGAAAGGTTATATTTTTCATTTCCTGTTTCCTCTTATAATGCCAATGTACCCAAGGGTCTTAACCAAGTTTTCTTTTTACTACTATCCATTATATCATCTGAGCAGTTAAATGCATGCTTACATCTTCTAAGACTTCTTGTCCTGGATATGGGAAGTTACCCTTGGGGAAGATAGGACTTTGTGTGTGGGCTACCCCAAGCAGGCCTTTCAAACCTAGCCCCATCTCTAACCTTCACTCTGTAATGCCAGTACCCCTTTGCTCACCAATTGATGTTTGTCTGGCACATAGGACAATTTAAGTTTGGAGCTAGGAGTAGGGGAGGGATTTAAATTTAACTTCATATATTTAGGTACTTGAATCCAAGCACGTTGTAATACACTGGTCAAACAAGTGTTCTGCTCCCTTCCTAGCCAAAAAAATACTATCTGCAAGTCTGATTTAAGTGTTGTCTTAGAGTCTAGCTGTCAAGATGACTTGTGCCACATGCCTACTTTGTGATACCCTGTTAATCGTGCTAAGAGTACAGCTTTTTAAACAACTTGTTCTTATGTCTTCCAGGTTACTATGTTTCAGATTAATTACAATTACATCAGATATTAATGCCAATAATTATGCTCCATATATAGCTTTGCAAACTACAGCCACGGTGGTGCAGCGGTTAGCGTTGTCGCCTCACAGCAAGAGGGTCTCCCATTCGATTCTCGGCTGGAGTGCCTTCTGTGTGGAGTCTGCATGTCCTCTCCGTGGTCGAGTGACTTTTAAAGACATGCAGGTAGGTGCGTGCGTGAATGGGTGTGCCTTCTTTAAAGGCTGGGCGTCAGGCTGGCAACTCGGCGCTGTAAAAATCCACTGCCAATCATTAGCGGACCAGAGTTCTGCTGTGGCGACCCCTAACTGGGAAAAGCCAAAAGACATTACTATAAGCTTTGCAGACTGCTTGTACCTAGTTTGTGTCTTATAAGCTACCCGACTTCAAGCTAATTACTACTACATTGACTAAATTACATTGCATGTCTTTTGTCTGCTGTAACATGTGAGTTTGCTTGTGTATCTTACGATATTACATTTTCTGTGCTTGTTGTGGCACCCAGCTCTGTTTGTGGATGTCCTAGTACACTTTTGTGGCATATAATTTCACATTGCTCTGTGTCTGATGTACAGTATTGTTGTTGTTGTTGTGTTGTTTTAAGTTCCAATGGTTAGTTTGGTACTCTCAGTAGTATACTGGTAGCCTTTTGTCCTATATCCCGGTACCATTGTATAGCCAGTTCTCTGGGATTCTGTTGTTGTCCCTGGAATTCTGTTGTAAAGACTAGCTGTCTGTATTGCATATCTATACACTTAATTGTTCTGTCATGCTTCATGTACCCCCTTTCAGCTTTGAGGGTAAACATATATGGCATGTGCCCATCTGTCCTCCTGTCAGACACAGAATATTGTTTTTCCCTTGCTGTACGTCATATCTTAATGAACAGACTTGGAGATATCCCACTTACCAGACTGAGGAAGGATCAAAAGACAGTCAGCTGTCCTTGGGGGACTAAGATTTGGTACATCACAAGGACGCTTAAATTATTGTTTCCTAATTACACTTATGATGTTAATTTGATGCTATCCATGTCATTATTCTTCATGGATGGGTCTTGGATCTGACCTCTGATCTGAGCCAGCAACTGAAGGACAGATCCAGAACTCAAGCTCCTCTCCTTTTCATAATCAGTTGCTGACTCACAACCCCCAGATCTCGTTTGCTGCAGAATCGCTAAGGACGTGCATCTTGCAGCTTAAGCTTCCTCAGTTCAGATAAGTTAATTTAACTTTTTCCTCTTTGGAGTTCTTCTTTCTCTTTTTATAGCTTTTAGTGTGCTCTTTTCTCCTGTCTTCTTTTGGCTTCGTTAGGTTTGATTTCCTCCCCTCTCAGTAGCTTTCTAAGTATTTTTCCTGTGGGTTCCTGCCCTTTTCTTCCCAGGTCCTTTCAGTAGTTTTCTGTTAGGGGTTTTGGGTTTAGCTATCTTAACTAACTTTCTTTAGAAAGGTAGTCCCTTCTTGGTCCTTCTCTACCTTTCCCTGTCTTTAGAGAGTGTGTGTGTTGTTTCTTGTGTTTGCGACTGTAACTGTATCAAAGAAGCCTTCTGACTTTAAAAGATGCTCCTTGTGTGGTCGGAAAATGCCCCATTCTGACTTGCACATGTCTGTTGCCTAGGAGAGAGTCACCTGGAGGTTGAATGGGACATTTGTGCTGCTTTCAACTCCAGGGCTCTCATAGATCGTAGAAATAAGCTTTTGCTTAAGGGGCTTGTTAAAGGGGGTCCTCTAGTCTCCATCTCCCCATCCAAGACCCCTTCCGATCCTAAAAGGAAGACTTTTTCCTCTTCCACTAGGGATTCTCCTTCAAAAACAGCCAAGGCTGTCAGATCTCATATTCCGGATCAGAGCCCAGCCTCTTTGGATCCGGGCTGTTCTGCTCCAAGAGCCTCGGATCATTCTGTTGGATCCAAGGCCTTTGAGCCTCGGAGGCCCTCTGATCCGACTTGGAGCAGACCATCTTCGGATCGGATCCATCTCTCTGATCCATCTACGGTGCTGGCTAAACCATTGGATCCAGCCAGGTCTTCGGATCCGACGGTTATATCAGATCTGATGATTATTGACAGTTCCCCCTCGCGGTCTAGAAGCTCAGATCCGAGACAAAGGAATCAGTCTCCCTCCCGAGATCACAGGTTATTGACAGGTTCTCCGGCAAGGTCAGGACATTCTTCTGTATGTTCCAAGTTCTCCAGAAGTTTGCTCCCGTCAGATATGGACAGGATGATGAGGAGTTTCATCAAGGCCCAAATCGAGTTGGGCTCGTTACCATCCCTGGGTCAGTTGCCAAGGGGATCCTCTGCATCCCATGGACTTCACTGTCCTCATCTGACCCATCCGGGTTTGGATCACCAGGATCAGAGCATTCCCTGTGAGAGGCCGATGGTGTCAGGTATACCTTCCTTCCTTCTCACCATCAGGGTCCCTGGTGGGCTCTGTTCCGCTGCCTTCTGAACTGGCTGTGCTTTGGCCAGAGGTTGGTACTGGTTCCTAGGTGGTGGGGTTGGGCCCAGAGTTTTCGGACCATTTCTTCCCTTAGGGGGCATCTGCACTGGTCAGCTCAGGGCCAATATCGTCTGGAGACGTGGATGTTGCTTTGGAGTCCCTCCTTCCTTCGCGGGTGTCTCTGGCCATGGAGGAGATGAGGGCTTGGTCCAGACTGTCAGCCTTCCACTCGGTAGAGAGGACCTTCTCTGGCTGGGCAGTTCTCTCCTTCATCTCTAGATCCTCCCCAGCCCCTCTCAACTTTGGGTGGCAAGTCCTCATCCTTCCAGGGTCAGCCCTCCCATGAGTGCCTTCAGATGGGCATTAACTCCCTTCGGGTCCCTGGCCTCTTCCAAGTCCTTCCCAGAGCCCACCGTGGAGGAGCCTCCTCGGAAAAGGACATGCAAGAAGAGACACGTGGCCTTCCTTGAAGAGACCCGCACTGAGGAAAAGAATTTCAAGGAGGGAGATGGATCCCCCAGACTTCGTCTGAGGAATTGTCCTTTGGGGACATCCTCAAAATTCTCAAGCAAAGAGGCGGTTGGTCCTTCCCCACCCCGTCTTCAGAGGAATCTGTTTCTGAAGGCTTTCAGGACATTCACATTTTTTACCTGGGTGTACCGGTGTACCCCCCCCACTGATGAGCTCGTACAACTCATCACTGACAGGGCATGGAAGGAGCCGGACACAGTGGAACCAGTCCTTAAAAAGGCCGATAAATTTTGAAGTCCCCCCAAGGTTAAACCTTTTGGAATAAGGGCGTCCCTGTTGCAAATTGTAGTGGCCACAGTTACTAAAAAGGTGCTCGCTGAACAGAGCGGTCCATCCCCCGAACAGGGAGTCTTGAGCAAGTGACCGCTTTGAAAAGCACGTGTTTCCCTCAGCTACATTCAGACTGAGAGCAACCAATTACATGGCACACTTCATCCGGCTTCAAAGGGATTTGGTGTCGGAGCTCACCACTTCCCTTTCAGAGTTGCTGCTTCCGGAGAGTCTTAAATTGGACTCTCTGAAGCTATCCACTCTCACTTCCCTGGTTAATGCTTCAATGAGGCTGATCTCCAATGCAGCAGAGGCATTCTTGTGAGCAGCAGGCACAGGCATTGCCATTAGATGGCATGCTTGGCTTCACCTTTGCGGGTTTGCAGAACCCTTTAAGGCATCTTTCACTAATGCCCCTTTTGACGGGTCGACCTTGTTTGGTCCCTCCATCAAAGAGACACTGACCCACAGCAAGCAGAAGGAAAGACTTTATTTGCAGTGGGCATCAAGATCTGTACTCCTTAATTACCCTTTTCAAAGAATCAGAAGGGTAGTAAGAAACTTGTGTTTCACAGGACTCTGTCCTCCTTCCAGGATGCTCCTCAGGAATCCTCTTCTACTGGCCCGGGGTAGGGGATTCATTGGCAGATGCCTCCCCAGAGGCAGGGGGGGTCCACAGAACCAGGGCTTCTGGGAACCCTTCTTGGAGAAGCCCACTCAGTTCTCCTGAGGTGCTGCCCAGCTATCCTGCCCTGGAAGCCATCGAGGGACGACTCTCCTTTCATCCACTAGCCTGAACAAGTATCAGATCAGTGGATGTTAAATATTATTTCCAGGGGTTATTTTATAACCTTTTTTTGGCCCCCTCCAATTCAAAATTCTCTCCCAGACGTTTCACCCCATCAAAGCAAGTTGGCCTACCTTTAGGTGCAAGACCTTCTTCAAAAAGAGCCATCCAAGAAATAACAACAAGACAGCAAGGGTCCGGAACTTGCTCTTGCTTCTTTTTGGTGCCCACAAAGAACAGGGACCTGCATCCCATTTTGGACCTCAGCAAGCTGAACCTGTTGGTCAAGAAAGTCCAAGTTCTGGACGGTCACTATTTAGTCCATTCTGCCTCTTCTACACAAGGACAACTGGTTGTGCTCGGTGGATCTCAAGGACATGTACATATCAAAATCAGCAGAAGCTCCAGGAGATACCTGCACTTTTGGGTAGGGGCCAGTCACTATCAGTTCAGAGCCCTGCCCTATGGACTCACCACGGCCCGCAGGTATTTACTAAATACCTTACAGTGGTGGCAGCTCATCTCTGGTTGCAAGGATTCCAGGTCTTCCCGTACCTGGACGATTGGCTCCTCACGGCCCCCATGAGGCATCATCTTTCTGTGGGCACTAACTTATACCCTCAACCTCTTTCAGGATCTAGGCATCACAGTCAACCTGCCCAAATCCAGTCTTTTCCCATGTCAGAGCCTAGAGTTTATCAGGGTCTTCTGGACACAGTGTCACAGACTGCAGCACTTCCTCTCCCCAGAGTTCAAATTATTCGGGACCAGGTCCATCAGTTGCTGACTGTAGATTGTCCCACAGCCGACTTAATCTTGCAGCTGCTAGGCTTGATGGCGGAGGCTATCCAGTTAGTACCTCTTGCCAGATATCACATGCAGGTTCTACAGTGGACCCTGGCCTTTCAGTGGTCTACTCAGCTTCACCCATGTCCATGACCATCAGGATCTCTCAGGTGTGCAGAAATCACCTTGCGGCGTCTTCAAGCTCAGGATGTCATTCTTGGCAGACCCTTCTCTCTTCTGCAACCCAAGGCCACGGTGACCACGGATGCCTCCCTGTTGGAGTGGGGGGTCATTTTTGGGGAAAGAGAGTTCAAGGCACATGGTCCCCCGTAGAAGCCAAATTGCACATAAACGTCCTGGAGATGAGCGCAGTCCTTCCAATGTTGCAAGCCTTTCAGGAGTGCTTCCCTCTTGGGACTATAGCAGTTCAAATGGACAACATGTTGGTGGTCTGGTACATCAACAAGCGGGGGGGGGGGGACATGGTCCTATCCCCTATGTGGAGAGGCCATGAGTGTGGGAATGGGCAATGTCTTCCAGGTGCTTTCTTCTTGCAGTGCACATTCCCGGCGGTTCCAGCGTGTTAGCTGACAAACTCAGCAGGTCTGTCCTGAGTCCTGGTCCCTGAATCCATCAGTGGTATATCAGATATTCAACTGTTACGGTATTCCTTGCTGCAAATTTTTTGCCTCCTTGAACAACCACAAATGCAGCAATTACCTTGCCCTGATCCCCCCAATTGAGGAGTCACTCAGGGACGCTCTGGTTCATGATTGGCCGTCAGGGTTTCTATATGTTTACCGCCCAACTCTCCTTATTCCCATAGTCTTGCAGAACATCCTTCGCCTGAAGACTCCTCTCATCCTCATTTCCCCCTTTTGTCTTAGTCACGTGTGGTTCTCCCTGCTTTGGCCTCATCTGATATATCCTCCCTGGATATTTGCTCCTGCCCCTTATCTCATTTCCCACCCTTGAGGGCTTCTTTTTCCCAGTCTCTTCATCTAACCTCATGGTTCCTCCAGTTCCAATGATCCTTTCTCAGTCCAGGCTTCCCTCTCCGGTTAAGATTATTATCTTAGCGTATCAGAAACCATCTGCCAAGAAGGTGTGTTCCAGTAAATGGAAGAAATTTTCTATTTGGGCCAGACAATGCAATCTAGACCTTTTTTCAGCCACTGTTCCTGACATGTTGTTATTCCTGGCCTCTCTTATTCATGAAGGGGCTAGTTTCTCCACAAGTAAACTCTAATTGGCGCCCATCTCTAATTTCCATTTAAAAGAAAGTCCCACCATTTCTTCCAGATTGTGTAAGGCCTTTCTCAAAGGGATCTTTCTCCTCAGACCTCCTATCAAAGATCCTTCCCCACCATGGGATCTAACTCTGGTGTTGCAGTCTTTGACAGGAAAAACCTTTCGAGCCTGTAGCATCTTGTGATCAAATTCCTGTCCTGGAAGATGACTATCTTGGTGGCTATTACTTCTGCCAGAAGTTACAGACTCTCAGCATTAAGCCCCCTTTTATGGTCTTCCAAAAGGATAGGGTGTCTCTCTCTGGACTAATCCTTCATTCGTCCCTAAGATAGCTTTGGAGACCAATCTTAAACAATCTATTTAGCTTCCTATTTTCTTCCCCAATTACTCTATTAAAGGGGAATATACATTGCATTGTTTGGACATCCATAAACAGCTAAGTTTATATCTTAAGAGCACTGAAGAATTTCGGAAGTCGGATCAGCTCTTTGTAGCCTTCTCTCAGGCCAGAAAAGGTCTGGAAGTTACCAAGGTATAGATTTCCTATTGGATCGCCAGCTGTATTTCCTACATTTACGATAGCAGACGCATTGAACTTTGCTGATCAGTTAAAGCTTGCTCTGTTAGGTTGGTAGCCACATCTTCTGCTTTCTTAGCTAAGCTTTCTTTGGATGACATTTGCACTGCTGCTACTTGGTGTAATCCCCACACCTTTGTAGCACATTATAAGTTGGATTTGGTGTCTAGGAACAGGGTTTCCTTTGGTTCCTGTCTGCTCTGGCAAATCCTTCCCTGAGGACTACCAGGGTTCATAGTAGCTGGGGACTCTGACACATCCGTCATGAATAATGACACAGATAGCATCAGATAAAGAGTTATGAACTTACCATAACTTGGAATCTGTGATATCCAGTGTCATTATTCATTACGTTCCAACCCTCCTTCCCCCTTCCTTCTGGAGATTTGGTAGATATGGAGGGATGTCTTCCTTTGAGGAGTTTTCAGCTTTATAGGCAGTCTAGACTGCTTTTTCTTTATCCAGCAAACTTGATCTGAGGGTTGTGGGTCAGCAAGGGATTATGGGAAGAGGAGAAGCTTGAGCTCTGGATCTGTCCTTCAGTTGCCAGCTCGGATCCGAGGTCTGATCCAAGACCCATCCGTGATGAATAATGACACTGGATAGCACAGATTCCAAGTTCTGGTAAGTACATAACTCTTTTCATTGACTTTGTTGGAGGGGATGATCGTGGGCACTCCTCCCTGGAGAAGATGATCTAAGACACAATTGAGCTGTCTGTGTATAAAACAGAGTCCTGGAGAAGACTAGACCTGTTCTAAGAGTCTTGCAGTAAGGCAATAGTGGCTGGATGCAGTATAAATTAGCAGGGAAAATGAAAGCTGTAATCAGCTAAAGCTCTAACCTGCAGTATTTACCTTCCCAGAAGCAATCACCCCCACCAAGTGTAACCACCACGAGCTATAAATGACTCTCACAGCTGACCAAAACTGGCTGTTGGTTCTAAGTTTGAAAAAATGACTAAAAGTGTAGCAAATAAATGCAGCAACACTGATTAATCCTCTTAACTGTACAGAAACCAGAAGAGAGATATGTAGACTATAAAACCAATTCAGTTAATAGCTGTAGCTTCAAACTCAGAGAAAAAACATCAGAATTGCAGAAAAATGACAGAACCCACTCAAAACTGATTTAAATATCTTGACAAAGCACAGAACCCACTTGAAAACAGTGCGAAAAGTAAAATGCCTTCAATTAATAGCTGTAACTTCAGAAAAACAGAAAACCTGGTAAATTTAAAGAGGCCTTTTCGCAGCTGATGTTTGTTGCCCTCCTGCTATCCCATTCGTTTTGAAATGAGTGGCGCCTCTGACTCGTGAGTGTGGATGGATGTTCTTGTTAAGTCAGCCAAATGCATCATTTTGCTATATTTTTTATGTGTGTGTTTTATGTTTTAAAGGTTGTTCTTGCTCAGAAGATGTGGGGCAGTAGATGGTGGTCAAACTATGTGGAATATGCAAGGGTGCCACCCTCCTGGATAGTTAGCAGTCAGCTCATACAGTGCATTCATATGGCAGGAGTGAAGACGGATAAACAGTAGGGGACATCACCAGGCCAGTGTCAATCAGTGTTGTGCTAGTAGCCAGCAAGTACTTCTCATGTCTTCCCAACAACCTTATTCACAGTGGAGCAGACTGCTTCAGGATACCAATTCCACATATGCAAGCTAAACTCAGGACAACACACCTAAGTATGACTTGTAAGTTATACATGTGATAATTCAGGTTACTACATGACACAGTTAAGAGAGGGAGGATGAGCATCAAGTGGGAGGACAGCACTTCTGGGGGAGAACAGAAGGATAAATAAAAGAAAGAACAAGTTAAGGATTTGGCAGGCACAGGAAAAAGGATAGAAAGTAGAAGATTTGCTAAACAGTAGGCCAAGCAAGTAGAGCAAGGGAGAGTAATAGAATGATGCAGAAGGAGGCTGGAGGCATGCCGGTTGGGATGTTCAGGATATGAGTCAGATGTTTGACTCAGGAGTATTGGAACCGACATGACTGTAAGGTTTGCTAGAGATTGCAGAACTGCAGGAAAGAATTTGGGAGCTAGAGAGGGCAGGTTGTTGGTGCATTCAGACTGGTGGAAGAACAAAAAAGAGAAACTGGAGAGGAAAGGACTAGAAGAAGATGGCAGATAGGATAGGGAGAGAGGGTGGAGGAAGTAGACAGTTAAGGTACTAGAAGGTGTTGAGGTAGTGCTGATGGTGGGAGACTTGATCACTGTATACGTCACAATGATGGAAGCAGGTTGAATGGAGGATTTTGTTGAGGATGATCATGGTTCCAGACCTGAACATCACCATTACAGGCCTGACAGTGATAAAGCCTGTCACCAAAGTATAAGGGGTACCCATACATATTGGTCCATGGTGGAACTAATGACTTGGTGAACATGACCATAAAGAAGCAAATAATTGCTAGCAGTGAGAAAAGGCTTTCGATGCATGATAGCACTCTCAGCTGTGCTGCCTGTACAATGGCCAGCAGTACGAGAAAGAATGTTAAGCATTTCACCTGCTAGCTCAGGGAATGGCATAACAAGCAGGAGGTTGTTGTAGTGGGGGTGGAAGCCTGAGAGGAAGAAGAGCTGTTCAGCAAGAACAGGATTCATCTCAAGTGCCACAAAACTTCATAAGCTATAACAGGAGCCCAAAGGCACAATGAAAAGGAAGATAGAGAAATAGAAAGTAAAATGGTGAGTGCTGTTTATAAAATGTAGAGCAAGGTAGCAATGGGGAGGAAGAAAATTGTAAAAAAAAAAAAAAAAACTGCTATCGGGTACAGAACAAGGAAGAAAAAGCAGTGCAAGACATCAGAAGGGCATTAGGAAGGCCCTTAGATGAGGAAAATGACAGCATTAACGGTATGAGAAGGTAGAAGGAATGGGATTGTGATCCCAGTCAGACCATCGCGGTAAACAAATGCTAAATAAATACATACATCCTAGTCCATAAGCAGAAAGAACATGACTTGATAACAGTGTAACACTACAAAACTATCACTGCATGTAAACAATAGTGGCCATATCCTTGCAGGGAAATAACGTCAGGTCAGGCAGCATAAGTGACATAAAATTGGCAGTAATACAGAGCAAGCATGTCATACAAAATACAGGTGGATAAAAAATGATGCATCTGTTTTTTGTTATTGGCATTTCACTGAAAATTTTGTGGCAGCATGGGGAAGCTCCATGTCCTTGTGCCTCCACTGGGTGAGTCGACTATAGGTCCTGGCTACACAAACAAAAAGAAAGAGGTGGGGGGGGGGGATTATCTACCTGACTTAGACATCTTGAGGAAAAGGATCTAATGTATTCCATGTAGCTGTATTTCGTCTTAGGTTAGGATTCCAGTAAGGAGTAATTTTTGTCTTCACATCTCTGCTCCCATGGATGTCTGCTTTGGAATTTCAGACATACAATAATACCTTTGGAAACATGTATTGAAGTGGATTCACAGCCTCCAGCCCCCAGGAAACCAGACAAGTTCTACAGAGTGGTGGATAAATATAAATATCTCTTCAAAAACCTGGAGGCTGACCATAGGGCTGTTTACCTGGAACTTTTTAAACTGATGTTGGAGGAAGGTCTACAGTTCTTCTATGGTGGGCATGAGAGAGCAATCTGCTATCAAATGCATATGCTCTGATACCGTAAGATCATGCTAAAACAGATGGCAGAAATGGTATAAAAGATCTATGATGTAGCCCTAAAACTAAAGTTTTGAAACTGTCAAATCACTCTGAAGATGAGCAAGCACAAGATTAAATCTGAATATGACTTCAGTGACACATGTACTTACTTGGGTGGCTGCATTTGGTGCATCTGTCAGAAGGCATGCATTTTTCATAATATAGCCTATGTTAGCAAATGCAAAAGGACCATTTCTGAATGTGCCTCTGGACAAAAAAGTCTGTTATTAGGTCCTTCATTTCAGGAAGCACTCAGAAGCAAGCGGAGAAAGGCAAGACAGTGCAGAGTGTTAAACAACTCTTTCATTTCCTGATAGCCAGATATAGCAGAAACTTTCTGAGCACACAGTGGCCAATTTATTGGAAACAATCTTGCAATGATCAACCTAAACAGAAAAGGGCCTTAGAGAAAGAAAAGTAGAGAAAAAGCAGAGTCTGAGTCATGCAGTTAGGTAGTGACAGAGGGAGTGGTCCGTCTGTGCTAAGATGGTGCCTCATAGCTTTGCCCCCCCCACACACACACACACACACACACACACCTATTAGGAAGGAGACTTTTTTTTTTAGAAGTAAGTAGTTGGCGCTAACCACAGACCTGTGTGGGTGAGGGAACTCATTGTCTCAGGTTAGAAAACCAAATTCAGATCCTTAGACTCTGTGACTCCTCCCATACAAGCAGATCAGATGGCCTTAGCAGGGCCTGTCCTAGACCAAATGGTCCCCTAATTATCAGTAAAATGGGTTCCACCAGCAAAGTAGGAGATGGTTTATTCAGGATTCTTCCTTATTCCCAGGAATGATGGAGCCAGGAAACCCATTCTGGATCTTTTCAAACTAAATTTTCTAGTAGTGAAAAGTTTAAAAATATTAACCTTTTAGTTCCTCCTTTCTGTACAGTTACCCAGATGCCATAATAGTCACCATAGATGTAAAAGATGGTTAACTGCATATCCCCAACTGCAGTGAGCACAGGGAATTCCTAAGATTTATCCCAGGGGCATAATGTGTTTATTTCACATCCTTACCTTTTGAGTTGTCTGTTGCTTCCACTGCATTCCAGTGTTTGCTCACGTTATTTAATGAGCATTCACATTTACCCCTACCCGGATGATTGTTTAGCCAAACCATTTCCCAAACAGAGCTGTCAAAAGCACTGGACTACACCGTATCATGCCTTACCAGTTTAAGGAACCGTTCTCCCAGAAATCCAGTATTTCCCTCTCAGAAAATAAATTTCTAGGTACAGTCCTGAACACCAAGAGGAGTAGCTTGTAACTTCTCCCTGAAAAAGTTTTCTGTGTTATATTTTTATGTCTCTGAAGCAACCAAGAAGACATCTGTGTCAGCAAGGAGCATTCAGAAGGTTCTGGGATACATGGCCAGTATGTTCATTGTACTACTTGCCAGACTGCATAGGAGGAGAATCCACTGGTACCTAAAGGTACTGCCACTCATACCTACCATCCACAATCAGCCCAGATTGCGAGCTGTTCAGGTGATATCCAACCCAGAGATACCCCTGGGATTCAGAAAGGCTTAATGCAAAGCAAAAGTCTGTCCTTTGCAGGTTTTCACAGAGTGTTATGCCTGAGCAATTCGTACACATTGCTTTAGCAGAAGGAAGGAGCTGGCCTCTAGTGTTGACAGCTTCTTGGAGAAGTCAAATGCAAATGTGACAAAATGGTGATTGAGGCTTATGCTAATTAACTATGTAGTCTCCCCTAATAATATTAATAATAGCGTATTATCTTGGAACTTATAAACAAAGACAATGGCAACCTTAAAACACTGGACCCCACCCAGTTTGGGTTTGTGAAGGGCCGATCTTGTCTCCTGAACTTGATTGACTTCTTTGAATCAGTCTCCAGAGCCATGGATAAGGGTAAGGTGGTCCACACAGCCTATCTAGACCTTGCCAAGGCCTTTGACACCATTCCCCACTCTGGAATCATAGATAAACTTACTAAGTTGGGCATTAATCCCTATGTCACCCAATGGGTTGCTAAATGGCTTACTGATAGAACCCACACTGTAAAAGTAGCTGACTCCAAATCCAGCTCCAGACAAGTGGCAAGTGGAGTACCTCAGGGTTCAGTCCTGGGGCCGCTCTTGTTTGGCATCTACTTCTCTGAAGTACAGGTCAACACTAAGGGACTCTGGCTAACAAAGTTTGCAGATGACTGCAAACTGGGAGCCATTATTGAATCCCAAATGATGTGGATACTCTACAAAAGGGCCTTACAGAAACAGATGCTTGGTGCCAGAGCCATGGGCTCAAGCTCAATGCCAAGAAATGTATTGTTATCCCTTTGGGAAAAACGTGTATCCATGAATTACCATATAGGTGGCAGTACACTAAACACAGAAAGTGTGATAAGAGACTTAGGGACACAGGTGGACAGTGGTCTCACCTTCGATAACCACATCGCCACAACAGTCAGGAAATCCTTCTATGTGGCACACCTCATCACGAAGGGCTTTTCATCCAGAAAAAAGGAGGTCATTGTCCCACTGTACTCATCCCTCATTAGACCCATTATAGAATACAACGCCCCATTTGGTATGTACCTCTCAAGACATCTGCAACAACTGGAAAGGCCTCAGAAATACCTCACTAAAAGAATCACAGGCCTAAAGCAGATGCCCTACGCTGACCACCTTAAAAAACTCCAGCTATACTCTGTCGCATATCGTCTACTCAGAGGTGATCTCTGCTTAACATACAAGGCCATGTCAAACCCAGAGCTGTTAGACATGCCACACTTAAAGAAATCCCAATCCCTCAGAGCTACACGCTCCAGGGATCTAAACCTTGTCATCACAATAAACAAAACATGCTGGAGGGATAGGTTCCTGACCCAGAGACTCCCCAGACTCTGGAATAGATTGCCCATACATGTCAAGCAGAGTGCCTCTTTGGACCTCTTCAAGAGGAACCTTGATGATTTGATGTTAGAAAGGAAATTCACCCCAGGGATCACGTCAGTCGCCCTGCTAGACAGGGGTCCAGGAAAGTAAATGATGTGGGAAGAAATAGCCAGGGAATTGTTATGGCTAGGCTTGTATAGGCCCTAGGGCTGATAGCCTAGTACCAACCTATGAACCTAAAATCACCAGCATCTCAATGGTGCAGCCGAGCGATACAGAGAATAGCTGTTCTCGTGGAAAAAGTGTCATTTTTTGAAGGCATACACCCATTCATTTCAGGTGATGGATCAGAGATGTTGTCATGACTGGGCGTCAAGCTGACACCTTGGCATTTCATAAAAAAATTTATTGCCAATCATTAGCGGTCCGGAGTTCCGCTGTGGTGACCACTTACCAGGAAAAAGCCGAAAAAGACAAACATTAATGAGCCACTGATGAGCTATTTCTGAGTGCAGCTTTATGATGTCTCTGAATTGCAGATAATCACTGATGCACTGTTGGGCTGTACAGAGTTGTCCAGTTAGCTATGGTGTCAGTATCTTTCTGAATCCCAGAGACCATTTTTTGAACCCAGAAGGAACTCAAATACTAACTGCTGATGCATTAGACTTAGTTTAGGGGTGCATACAGGATCGCTAGAGGTTTAGGGAAGGTGTTTCAACTAGCACAAAGTTAACAGATCATTCTTAGAGGTGTTTGGTCGTCCTTTGTACACTTGATTTTCAAACTGGTCTGGAAACCAGTGGTATGCAGGTTGTTATAGAAAACACCACTGTAATGTGGTACATCAACAAGGAAGAGGGTATTTGCTCATAACACATGTGCAGGAACCTGGCAACTAAGCCGAACCTATTGCTTTCAGCCTTTTGAATTAATTCAGCTCAAAACACATTAGTCAACCACCTGAGCATATCCACACTCCCCACAAATGAAAAGTTAACCTGAAAGCCTTTCATAAATTTGCAATGACTTGGGGCACCCTAGAGGCAGATCTGTTTCCTCTCCTCCCTCAATACACAGAACCACCAGATACCAAAGCATTGCAGTTCTAACAGTAAATTAATTTTTGATCTTGTGTTGTTCCTCTTCCCCTATATCACCAGGGTCCTCCTAAAGGCAAAATAAACTAGGTCCAAACCATACCTGTCAACTGTCCATATGTTTGCAGAATGTCCAGATTCCAAGTCATACCTCTCAACTCTCCAGATTTCTGCCTCTTATTTTCCGTATGTTCCACATAATATTTGTCGTTTTCTGGCAAATCATTTGAGCATTGACATCACTAAATAATCCTAAGTAATGGCAGATATTTGAGTTTCAGACTTCATACACTTAAATATATAGTAATGTAAAATGTGTCATTCTAGCCACTTTCTAAGTGTATAGGAGCAATATTTAAAACCTGTCCATATTTTGGGGGGTTTGCCCCCCCTCCCAATATTTTTGGCTTTGTCCAGATTTCTTGCGCTGAAAGGTTGAGAGGTATGGTCCGACCTAGTATTGATGACCCTAACCCCACACCTACCGGCTAAATTAGAACTGGTTCTCCAAACTTCTAGAGCTGAGCAGTGAAGATTCTATACTTCTCCCTTACTGTCATAGTTTACCGTCCCAACATAAATGGATGCCGGTCCACCCAAAACTAAAATGCCTTAAGCTAACAGTTGGGGAGTTAGAACCTGAATCCCACAGTGGGCCTCTTTTCCTGCAGAAGTGCTTTGTTTAGGAAAGGAAGCTAAGAATTCAGCTTCAAAAGAAATCCTCCCTGATAAAGTAGGACAGATTTTTCCATTTGTTGCAAGGAACAATGTCATACAGCTCAAAACAGTGTCTGTTCAGCAAGCCCTACTGACACCTCCAGACATTTCTCTAGAGTCATTCTAGTGATGTGTCTAGGCAACTAACATTGCTTGTTTTATATCTACATTATTACATGTAGAGCTACATTGGTAAGTGCAAAGCCATGCTATTAAAAGATTTAATCTTAAAGCTTCCAAGATGGGCAACGCACTTGCATTGATACTTGGACTCTCTGTAATGCAGTTTAAGCAATATTAAATGTTCTGAGGTGAAAAAAAAAGTCAAAAGAATGCAAACAATAGCCGTAACCACAGAGTAAAACACAAGCCAAAAAGCCATACAACTGTAGTAAAATGACATTTAATACAATACAGAGGTAAGCACTTTCACAAACAGCTTTATCAGACCTTAAACAGCAAATAAAAGACAAACCATATAAATAACAATCCAATTCAAAACAGCCAATAAGAATGTTGCAATTAATCTAATATCAGTGCTTCTTTATATTTGCAAATATCAAAAACGTAAATTAAAATACTTGAAAACACAATATAATGTAAATGCATACAATCAACTAATTAGTTCTTAAAATTACATTTATCATCGATCTGACACCGGGCTGGCAACTCGACACCGTAAAACTCCACTGCCAGTCGTGAGCGGACAGGTGATCCGCTGTGGCAACCCCTAACCGGGAAAAGCTGAAAGAAGAAGATCTCAAAGATGCTTTCTCATTCAAACCTTGACCTTGGTCGGCTGTAAACCTAATTATCCATCTAAGTTTCCTGTTTTCCGTCACATTCCATATATCACCCTGTCTGACACTTAAAGGAACTTTCTCAATAACCAAAAGTTTAAACATATATGAAGTGCTGGTATTCATAACATGTTTAGAAAGTGCATTGTTAGTTGAGCCTATACGTATATTGTATAAATGTTCCCTGACACAATCTTTTAACATACGATCAGTTTTACCTGTATAGAATGATTGGCAGACAAAGCAGTCTGCAAGATATAGAACGTGCCGTGAAGTAAAGTCAGCAGTAACATTAAAAACAAACTTATGACCGGTGTCAGTGCGTATAAACAAGCCAGAATCATCTATATGATCACAGTAACTGCATTTCAAACAGGCCGTAGTCCTTTTCTGAATGGTTTTACCAATCTCAGTTTCACTGTAGCCTCTAGCAATAAGTCTACGCTTAAGTTCTAACAATTCAGCACTAAAACATGCTTGTAGCACTAAGTCTAGTGGCTCTTAAAGGGGGCACTAACTGGTTTCTGAAATCAGCTGCTTGCCTGAGTACTTTGTTTACATTTTAGTGCTATGTAAGTCACATGTTCACAGAGGCAGGATTTTCAGAGAAGCTTATTAGCACACAGCAGGTCAGATTTCACAAACTTCAGTGGGGGAGGGTTATTATAGAACTGTAAGAGTTTACACTTTGTCCTTTTGTATTTTCCTTCCCCCACCCATAGGCTATTTGATTAGTTGAATGATTTAGCCTCAGCCACAGATGCTGTCAGTCACACTCAGATCTGCAGCCTTGGCAGCAGTGAAATTACACCTTTAGTATGTGCTTGTTTTTTTAACACTTAGTGGAGTGATTATCCCAGCCTAGGCAACTGTATTCTCTTTTGTTTGTTTTTGTTTCATGCCTTTTGCTACATGCTTTTTTCCTATGGATAGTAATTATTTTTCATACAGTCAGTGGCAGTGTTGCTTATTAGTGCATGTACTCACGCAGACGTACATTTCTAAGACAGATGTTCTTCATTCCACATTGCTGCAGTCCTAACTATTGGGTAGTCCGCTGTCCAGTCGGCCCGAATACCAAAGTATATGGCTGACGTCGGTCAGGGCGCATTAGACTGACGTCAGTACGTCAGGGTACTAATGCGCATGACCGACGCCATATCCCCAGTCTTTTTTGCCGCATGGTCCGATGCAGAAGCAGTTTTGCGAGTGCAGGTTGGCGTTCTGAAATTTTCTGAAGTCGGAGTTTCAGACCGAATCAAAGTTGGCTAAGTACCCCGTTGGGGAACATTTTGGTTTTTCTTGCCTCAGTATTTAACCGGATGTCAGAAAAAGTGAATAACTGTATTTCTTGTGGGAAACAGATACCTCATAGGGATTACCATACCTTGTGTATACCTTGTTTAGGGCCTGAGCACGACGTTGTTGGATGCCGCTCTTGTGCTAGATTTAACAAACGCACTATTAAGAGAAGGTTAGACTGTGCCAGGTTAGTGTTTGGGAAGCGTTGTAATTATAAAATGCCGTCGGATGCTCCGACGCCCGCTTCATCCAAAAAGCGCAAGGACAAAACAGCGAAGCCTAGGGTTGATGAACCGGCAGTCCCGGACGTCGGTTCTTTAGAAGGCTCAGTGGAGCCAGAGGTTTTGCCAGGAGTTTCTTTGGAGTCTCAGGCAGAGACTTTACTGTTACAGGATGTGCCTTCTCAGGAGGTAGGCCAGGCTGAGGGGGCTTCTCAGGTAACTGTTCTTCCCTCTCTTCCCAAGGTAGTTAGAGCCTCTCCTTCTGTTTCCAAAACTTCTTTGAGAGGTAGGCCAAGTTTAGCTTCAGTGGGGGCTTCTCCTAGCACTTCAGGTTCTGTGCCTAAGAAACATATGCTTAAAATGGCAGAAGATTTGATTACTATGATTAGAGGTTCTATGCCCCCTCCTGATAGGAGGCCTAGGGTGGACCCTGCGTTTGAGAGTTTTGAACAGTGTTCAGAGGCTTCTGAGTCTTCTCAGGAAGACTTGCAGGAGTATCCTCCTTATTCTGATTCTGATGTGGATGATTCCACTCCTACAGCTTCTCCTCCTGAGGATTTCTCATTTTCAGAGACTCTGCATTCCATGAGGGAGCACTTTAAATGGGAAGGCCAAGATTACTCTGATTCCAGGAAAAGGCTTAGGGAATTCTTGTTTTTACCCCAGCATAGGCGCTTAGCTATACCTCCTGTGTTGAATGTGGTGGAAGATGTTTTGCAGAGGCTTCCCTGTACCCTGTTTCTTTGCCTCCTGCTCTTGTTAAACCTGGTACGTACTATAGGGTGCCTGAAGCTCATAAGTATCTTTTAAGAGTCCTAGGGCAGACCCGGAAACTGTTTCTCAGGGACCTAAAGGTGTTAAGGCCTCTGTTGTTAAAAACCCTGTTCCCACTGATAAAGAGGCAAGGGCTTTGGATAGATGGGGAAAGAAAGTGTATACTTCTTCCACTTTAGCCATGAGGGCGTTGAATTGTCAGTTTCACATGCTAAAATATCAAAATTATCTCCTTTCACAATTGAAATCTAAGGTGGATGCTTTGGCAGAAGGTATTGAGTGTAAAGAGTTGCTGGATTTAGTTCATGTGTCTGAACAAGTGGGTAAGCATTCTTTGCAATGTGGTTTTGATGCTGTACAGGCCTCCTCGAGGGTGGCTGCCACTAGTTCTGTTCTTCGCAGGCATGCCTGGTTGAGGGATCAGAATTTAGCTGAGCATGTTAAGACAAGGATTTTGGATGCTCCTTTACAGTCTGATGTGTTGTTTGGTTCGCCGGTGGAAGCAGTTTTAAAGAAAATGGAGGACAAAGCTAAGTCTATGCAAACTGTTAAAGATTTTTTGCAGGTGCAGCCACCGAAGTTTAGTAGAAATTGGCCTACTAAGGGATGGACATATCCTGCTTATGATTCCCAGTCTAGGGGTAGGTCTACACGTGGTAGGGGCAGAGCTCAAGGTTCTTTTAGGCCTAGAACAGGAGTTCACCTGCTCAGACTTCTGGTGAGGGCAGGGGTCAGTCCTTTCGTAAACAGACCCAATGACCTGCCTTTTCAGCTGCCAGTAGATTCTCGCCTGGCAGCTCCTTTGGGAGGAAGACTGTCTCTTTTCAAAGAAAATTGGGATTTAATTACTCAAGACAGATGGGTGTTGGATATCATTCACCACGGTTACAGGTTTTATTTCCATACATTGCCCCTTTCAAAGGCATGCCAGACGTTCCTCCTCCACAAAGGAAAGAGGCTCACAAGCAAATTTCTCTGTTACTCCAAATAGGGGCCATTCAGCCAGTCCCTGTATCAGAAAGGGGCCTAGGATTTTATTCTCGCCTGTTCCTAGTACCAAAGAAGGGGAACACGTGGAGACCAATTTTGGATTTATCTATCCTCAACACTTATCTGGACATTCCCAAGTTCAAGATGTTGACGTTACAACAGCTTTTACCTCTGCTGGGCAAAGATCACTGGATGGTAACTTTAGATCTCAAGGAAGCTTACCTTCATGTGCCTATAAGACTAAGTTGCAGGAAGTATCTGCGTTTTCGAGCTGGAAATTCTCATTATCAGTTCTCTGCATTGCCCTTTGGCTTATCTACTGCGCCCAGAGTATTCACAAAGGTTCTGGCTCCAGTGATAGCTTTCTTCAGGCTGAAAGGAATTCAAATCTATCCTTACTTGGGCGACTGCCTGATTCTGGCTCAAGAAAAGGAAGACCTTCTACAGCATCTGGAATATGTTATAGCAGTGCTAAGATGCCTAGGGTATTCTGTGAACGAAATAAAGTCCAGTCTAGTACCCTCTCAAGACATGTGCTTTCTGGGTGTGAGACTGAATACAGCAGCCCAGATGGCCTTTTTAACCCCGGACAAACAAAAGAGTCTATCCCTTTACTTCCATCAACTATCTCATCAGTCCGTGCTGACTGCAAGGACAGTCCTTCAAGCATTAGGGTTCATGGCATCTTGTATTCTGGTGCTTCCCAATGCCAAACTGCATATGAGGAAGCTGCAATGGTATCTCAAAATGTATGGACACAGCACTGCCAGGATTTGGACACTGTCATTCAAATAATACCTTGCCTTCAAAAGAATTTTTGTGGTGGGCTCAGGAATGTCACCTAAACAAGGGACTCTCTGTGACCCGGCCAGAGGCGAGTCAGATTTTAACGACAGATGCCTCGGACATTGCTTGGGGAGCTCATCTAAATGGAAAGTGGATACAAGACAAGTGGCCTGCCAGACTACAGCATCTACATATCAACATGAAGGAGATGTTAGCAGTCCAGTTTGCATTAATGGCTTTCAAGGAGTTACTTCTTCCAGGGCAGGTGTTGATTCTAACAGACAACACAACTGTCATGTGGTACATCAACAAACAAGGGGAACACATTCTTATCCTCTATGCAGGCAAGCAATGATTTTATGGGAGACTGCGCTCAGCTTGCAACTAACTCTTCAGGCAAGGTTTCTGCCGGAGCACAGAACTCCTTAGCAGATGTGTTAAGCAGACAAATCATGGATCCCCACGAGTGGAAACTGGATCTTCATGTATTTCAGAAATTGACAGTGTCATGGGGAACTCCAGACATAGATCTGTTCGCTTCTCCACTAAACCACCAGCTGCCAAAGTTTTGCACAAAGGGGTTTCATCACACAGCTTGGAAAGTGGATGCTCTTTCTTTCAGTTGGAAAAATCTTCATGTGTATGCCTTTCCACCTCTGCCTCTTCTTCCAAAGGTGCTCTTAAAGGTCAGACAAGACAAGCCAAGGATGATTTTAATAGCTCCAGATTGGCCTCGGCAACACTGGTACCCACTACTAAGGAGTCTGGTAAGGAAGCCTCCTTGGCCTTTACCTTTGATTCCACATCTGTTATCTCAGAAGGACGGTCATCTGCTCAATGTCAAGCTTCACTCTCTTCATCTAACAGCCTGGCATATTCTGTGTTGAAACACAGCAGGTCTCAACTTCCTCAACAAGTTTTAAATGTGATTATGGAAGCTAGAAGACCTAGTACAAGGAAAGTGTACGCAGAAAAATGGAAGAGATTTTTATTTTGGAGTACAGCAAAGAATTTGGAGATTTCTGAGCCTAATTTGAGTGTGGCTCTTCAATATCTTACTGAGTTATTGGACAAAGGTTTGTCCTTCTCTTCCATTAAGATTCATGCTGCAGCAATTTCAGCTCACTATGATTGTGACCCACCATTGTTTTCGCATCCTTTGTTCAAGCAGTTTCTTAGAGGGCAAAGAATATAAGCCCCCACGTAGAGCTCCTACTCCTGCTTGGGATCTCAATTTTGTGTTGGAAAAACTTACTCTACAACCTTTTGAGCCTGCGGCTACTGCTGAATTGAAATACTTGTCATGGAAGACTGCTTTTCTGTTGGCTATTACTTCTGCAAGAAGGGTGTCTGAGTTGCAGGCCCTTATGGCAGTAGAGCCCTTTTGATTTTCCATAAGGATAGGGTATCATTACGTACTAATCCTTCCTTTATGCCTAAGGTGGTTTCTAGTGTGGCTTTAAACCAAACTATTCATTTGCCTACTTTTTATGCAGACCCCCAAAATAAAGGGGAAAAGATTTTGCACACTTTAGATGTACACAGGCAATTGCGTTATTATTTAAGCAGGACTAAGGCTTTTAGGCAGTCTCAGCAGTTGTTTGTTTCTTTTGCTTTGAGTTCGCAGGGCAAGCCTGTGTCAAAACAAACTATTTCTAGGTGGATTGGGTTTTGCATTGCATTTTGTTATTCCCATCATGGCAAGGAGATTCCAGCTGGGATTAGGCCTCATTCCACTAGGGCTACTGCCACTTCAACAGCATTTCTAAGGGGGGTGGCAACTAAGGATATTTTGGAGGCAGCTACTTGGAGTTCAGTGCATACTTTCTCTAAGCATTATCACCTTCCTCTCTACTCTAAGTCTAGGGCTGGTTTTGCCACTGCTATTTTGCAAGGCATGTTGTCAGCTCCTGCTTCTTTATGATTTGCCAGCCTCCCTTACCTCTGCTTTGGGATTCTACCCAATAGTTAGGACTGCAGCAATGTGGAATGAAGAACATAGTACAGTTTTGTACCTACCATAAATGTAGATGTTCGAGGATCCACATTGCTGCAGTCCAATTTACCTCCCTCCTTCCCTCTGTGTTTAGGGGTGGTTGTGTAGGTGAGGTTATATGCTGATAATTTTGTATATATTGTACATATTTTTGGTGCAGGTATTTTGGGCCTTGTCTTTTTAGGGTCTTCTGACATCTGGGGCAAGAAAAGACTGAGGATATGGCGTCGGTCATGCGCATTAGTACCCTGACGTACTGACGTCAGTCTAATGCGCCCTGACCGACGTCAGCCATATACTTTGGTATTCGGGCCGACTGGACAGCGGACTACCCAATAGTTAGGACTGCAGCAATGTGGATCCTCGAACATCTACATTTATGGTAGGTACAAAACTGTACTTTTCCCTCATTTGACAGAACAGCATTGCTTTGAACAATTGCATCTTGGAAACAAACCCACAGAGTTGCAAATGTCCTAAGATTCTAGAAGAATAAAAGTTTACAATGTTTCAATAAAAAAACATGCCAAGCAACTTTGAAAATAAATCTTGTTACGGTACTAAAAGTGTTTTCCCATTAGCTAACTCAGTGTGTATAATACTGATTCCATCCAAATGAATTTATTTTCTTTTTCTTCCCTGCATTGTGATAAAATGTTTGGGTCTTTCACTCTTTCCTGAATATTTGACTGCAGTACAGTTACACTGCTTACCATTTGAAAGGTGAGGCAAATGTAGTCTCGATATTTCCATATGTTTTCCTATCTGTGTGCATAAGTATGTATGCAATATGTAATCTGTTTATTTTCATGTGGTTGTAAAAACACAGCCTTGTTGTGTCTTACTGACCAGCTTACAATTCAAGGCATTCTTCAGTGTCTGTTAAATTTGTATATTATGGATATGTAAGTATGTGTGTATTTTATTAAAACTTTGGTGGTTTACTTCACTGTTAATATTAGAATTCTCTCAACTTTTCTCAAACTTGTCTCTTTTGTGACTCAGATGGCTGTGTTGATAACCCCCCCCCCCTTATCAAGATGGAAATAGATAATAATTTAAATAAATAAATGCATGTGTCATGTGTCATTATGTGTTTATCATATGTATTGCTTTGGTAATTTAAAATGTATTTGCTGTTTATCTTTGTCTTTATAGATCCATGTATATTTGTATGTCTACACACACACACACACACACACACACACACACACACACACACACACACACACACACATCTGTTTCTCAGTTTGTGTGGGTCACTGTTTATGTATACAGACATACATACACCTATATGTGTGGTGATTGGTAGATATATACAGATAATACATGCACACTCTCATACACTGGCATGCAGGAGATGTTTTGAATAAAGTGACAGTATAGCTGGTCCTAACAACATTGGTATCACTGACCCATTATTGCTAGTTTTAAAATAGTAGTTTTTTTTTTTCATTTGTCTTATGCTACTTGACAAGAGTATTATGTGTGTCTCCAACTACAGAAACTACAGACCAATATGCTTAACCAGCCTTATCTGTAAGGCCACAGAAAGAATCACCATAGACCCTATAAATAAGGACATAGGTGATCTTCAAATCCTTGATCAGACACAGTTTGGTTTTGCCAAAGACAGGTCATGCATGTTAAACCTGGCAGATTTTTTCAGAAATGTCAACAGAGCCATAAATGAAGGCAAATCTGTATATACAGCCTACCTTGACTTAGCAAAGGCCTTCAACACAGTCCCACATTTGAGCATCATTTATAAACTCTCCCATTTGAATATCAACCCTTGTGTTGTCAGGTAGGTTGCTAATTTGCTCACCAACAGATCACACTCCGTCAGAGTTGGGGACTTTATCTCAACCAGCAGACCTGTCAGAAGTAGGGTTCCACAGGGGTCAATGCTGGGCCCTCTATTGTTTGCAATATACTTCTTAGAAGTTGAGGCCAAAACAGAGGGGCTTTGACTGACTAAGTTTGCTGATGACTGTAAATTAGGTGCAATCAATGAATTCCCAAATTATGTCAATATACTTCGAGAGACTTACACAAGTCAATCGTTGGTGCCAAAGCCGTAGACTCAAACTCCGTGCTAAAAATTATCATCCCCTTCAGTAAAAACAACATCCCTGCAGACTATCCTATAAATAATAGTACCCTACATAACAACTCAGTAGTGACAGACTTAGGAACAGAAGTTGAGTGTAGCGTAAAATTTGACCACCATGTTTCTACTGTGGTAAGGAAAGCATTCTACATTGCTCACTTCATTAGCAAAGGTATTGCCTCAAGAGTGAAAGAGGTCCCCAGTACTCGTCTCTCATCTGGCCAATAATTGAGTACAATGCTTCCTTTGGTATGTACCTTGCCAGGCACCTGTAGCAACTTGAGAGACCTCAGAAATTTCTAATCAAGAAAATTCAGTGTCTCCAGCACATGTCATACATTGACTGACTGAAATCACTGTCACTCTACTCGGTGGCATACAGACTACTTGCAGGAAACTTGTGCCTGGCCTACAGAGCAATCTTAGATCCATATCTAATGGAAATGCTTCACATCTTCAAGTCAAATGGAATAAGGGTCACTTGCTCCAGTGACCTTATCCTGGCCTGCAATATAAATAGCACCTGCCGGATGGACAGATATGTCTCTGAGGATGTTCTTCGTATTTCACTGTTGCAGTCATTAACATTTGGGTAATCCTGCTGGCAGGTTGCCCTCAGTTGGCCTGAATTCCAAAGTCCTGGGTCCTTCGTCGGCTGCTGTCGCCCCTTCCTGACGTCAGGGGTATAAAAGATGCAGCCGGCGCCATTTTCTTTAGTCTTTCTTGCCACGCGGTGCCTGAAGCAGAAGCAGTTCGCAAGTGCCAGTTGGCTGACTCCTGAGATTTTCGTGTTCGAGTTTCAGATCCGAAGTCTTCAATAAAGCTAAGTACCCCATTGGGGAAACTTTTTTCTTGCTCCAGACCGATGTCAGAAAAAGTAAATAATTGTATTTCTTGTGGAAAGCAAATACCTCATAAGGACTTTATTTCTTACTGTATTCCTTGTTTCTGGTTGTCGGTTTTGTGGTACATTTAACCAACGCACTATTAAGTGTCGGTATGATTTTGCTTTAAATTATTTTGGATGCCGGTTTAATTATCCAGAAATGCCATCGGATAGCCATCCGACTACCGGAGTTCACAAAAAACCCAAAGAAAAGGAGAGCGATAGACAATCGAGGCCCAAAACCAACGACGAAGCTTCTCCTAAGCCAGTCGCCGGTTTGCCGGTTCTCAGTGAGGCACTTTCGCAGCCCTGATGCCCGCTACTTTAGAGTCGCAGGCCGCTACCGACTCCCATGTGGAGTCAGCCATGCCACTGGAAACTCAAGGTATTGGAGTCTCGGATACTATTCCTTTAGATGGGTCCGGAGCTGCTGAGCAGGCACCGGCTTCTGAGGGTGTATTCAGAGCTAAACATCTTTACATTAAACCAGTCTCAACTTCAAAGGCAAAGATAAAAGCACCTTCTAAAGCAAAGAAACAAACTCAAGAACCACGTGGACAGCCCTCTATGCCCAAAAAACAGATGCTCAAAATGGCAGAAGACTTAATTACCTTGATCAGGGGTTCCCATCCCCCTCCTAATAAGAGGCCTATGCAAGAGACTGACTATGAATCTTCAGATCAGGTTTCTGTTTCTTGTGATTCCTCTTCTGATCAGGAATATTCTCTTCCCCCCTATGAGAATTCTGATGCTGAAGAATCTATACCTTCAGCTTCTCCACCAGAGGACTATTCTTTTGGGGAAACCTTGCATACCATGAGGGAGCATTTCCAATGGGAGAGCCAAGATTTTTCAGAATCTAAAAAGAGGCTCAGGGATTTCCTTTTACTACCTCAACACAGGCCACTAGCCATTCCACCTGTGTTAGATATTGTAGATATGTTTTCGGAGGCTAGTCTTACCCATGACTCCTTACCCTCCAGCTCCTGTTAAGCCTGACAGATATTACAGGGTTCCTGACTCTCATAAATTCCTTTTTAAAAACCCTGCTGCAGACCCAGAAACTATTTCACGGGATCCCAAAGGAGTTGAGGCTTCTGCTGCAAAAAACCCTACCCCCCCCCCCCCGCCAGAGATTCTAGGGCACTGGATAGATTGGGAAAAAAGGTTTACACATCTGCTACCTTGGCTATAAGGGCCTTAAACTGTCAGTTTCATATGCTCAAATATCAGCAACATGTCATGGCATTGCTTAAACAGAAAATGTTATTAAACTGTGAATGTGCAGAAAACAAGGAAATGCAGGATTTATTGCATGCAGCTGAACAAATTGGAAAGCATACTTTGCAATGTGGTTTTGATTCTTTGGAGGCCTCCTGCAGGGCCGCAGTTACGGGTCCTGTGATTAGGAGGCATGCCTGGTTAAAGGAACAAAATCTGCTTGATCATGTCAAAGTTAAATTATTAGATGCACCTTTACAGCATGATATTTTGTTTGATGTTAAGGCAGAGGAGGTGTTAAAGAAAATGGAGGACAAAGCTAAATCTATGCAAACTGTCAAAGATTTTTTACAAGTACAGCCACCTAGGTTAAGTAGACACTGGCCTACAAAGAATTGGTCCTTTCCTGTGTCAAAGGGGCAGATCCAGGCGCAAGGTTCCTGCAGGTCAAAGCAATGGGGTGCTTCTACCTCCAAAGTTGGAGAAGACAAATCACAACCATACAGGAAACAGTCCCAATGACTTCCCCCTGCCTGCACCAAGCACTTATCTCCTGGCAGCACCGTTAGGGGGAAAATTAGCACTTTTTTCTCAAAACCTGGCGCATTATAACCCAGGACAAGTGGGTTCTAAATATCGTGCCACAAGGGTACAAGTTCCATTTCCGTACCCTGCCAAAGGCAAATAGCTGGCCAGATCTTCCAAAAAAATCAATGGAGAGACGCACAAAAACAAGTCTCATCCCTCATGGACATGGGGGCCATTCAACAAATACCAGAGCAAGAGCAGGGACAAGGATTTTACTCAAGTCTGTTCTTGATACCCAGAAAGGACAAGACCTGGAGACCAATACTGGATCTTTCTATTCTGAACACATTCCTGGATATACCAAAATTCAAGATGATGACTTTGCAGCAGCTTCTGCCCGTGCTGGGCAAGAATGCTTGCCTGGTGACTCTAGACCTAAAAGAGGCATATCCGCATGTCCCAATCAGACAGTTATGCAGAAGATACCTCAGATTCAAGGCTGGCTCAATGCATTACCAATTCTCTGCACTGCCCTTTGGCTTATCTACTGTGCCCAGGATCTTTACAAAGTGCCTGGCACCAGTAATTGGATTCTGCAGACAAAGAGGAATGCAAATATACCCTTACTTGGACGACTGTCTAATTCAAGCAGAGAACAAGGACATTCTTCTACAGCATCTGGCGTTTGTGAAAAGACTTCTAACATGCCTAGGGTACACAGTCAATGAAAAGAAATCAAGACTAGTACCCTCTCAAGAGATAATATTCCTGGGTGCAAGCTTAAATACAACTGCCCAGATGGCTTATCTCATGCCAGACAAACAAAGGCAACTGACTACCTATTTCAAAATGTTGGCAACAAAGGCCCAGTTATCAGCAAGAAAAATTCTGCAGGCTTTGGGCTTCATGGCATCCTGCATCCTACTAATTCCATATGCAAGACTGCATATGAAGAAACTTCAATGGTACCTAAAAAGTGTTTGGACTCAACTTTGCCACAGCCTGGAAACAATGATTACTCTCATTCCCTGCCTACAGCAGGAGTTTTGATGGTGGGCAAAGGCTTGTCACCAAAACAAGAGACAGCCATTCACACTACCCCCAGCCAGGCAGACACTAACAACGGATGCATCAGATTATGCCTGAGGGGCCCACATGGCAGGAAGATGTATTCAGGGCACATGGTCCTCAACCCAAATGCATCTACATATCAGTCAAAAAGAGATGCTAGCTGTTCAGAATACCCTGATAGCCTTCAAGGACCTACTTCTTCGACCTACTTCATCCGGGACAAGTACTGATAAAGACGGACACCACGGTCATGTGGTATATAAACAAGCGGGGGGGGGGCACACATTCTTACCCCCTTTGCAGACTAGCCATGACTTTGTGGGACACAGCATTAACTTACCAAGTACATCTGCAGGCACAATTCCTGCCAGGAAGGAAAATACTCTGGCAGATGAACTAAGCAGAAACCTCATGGATCCCCACGAGTGGCAGCTGGATCCACAAGTCTTCAGCATGATAACAAGGAAATGGGGATGCCCAGACATAGATCTATTTGCCTCCCCTCACAACTACCAACTAAAAAGATTCTGCACAAGGCCTTATCACAGACAAGCATAGAAAGGGGATGCCCTATCTTTCAGCTGGAAAAACCTATCAGTATATGCCTTTCCCCCACTGCCTCTCCCCCCCCCAAGGTACTCCTAAAGGTCAGACAGGAGAAGCCAAAAATGATACTGATTGCCCCCGCCAGTACTGGCTTCCAATCCTAAAGAACTTGTCTCAATGCCCAGCTTGGACCTTACCTCAAATACCTCATCTACTGTCCCAGCAAAACAATCAGATCCTGCACAGCCAACTCAGGACTTTAAACCTGGCAGCATGGCGGATAATGTAGTCATACAAAACACACCTCTCAGTAAAGCTGTGATGGATGTCATTTTGGAGGCCAGAAGGCCTAGTACTAGAAAATCTTATGCTGGAAAATGGAAGAGATTCTGTGCTTGGAACCAGGCACAAGGAACTGATACAGCTGTGCCAAATATTCCTCAGATTTTTCAATACTTAACTGAGATGCTGGACAAAGGCCTATCTTTTTCATCTATTAAAATTCATGCCTCTGCCATTTTGGCTCATTAAAATACAGAGCCACCAATCTTTTCTCATTCCTTATTAAAACAGTACCTCAGAGGAGCCAAAAATTTAAGGCCTCCAAGGAGATCACCAATGCCTGCATGGGACCTCAACTATGTCTTGGAAAAACTCACCCTGCCTCCTTTTGAGTCAGCTGCTACTGCTGATATAAAGTTTTTATCTTGGAAAACAGCTCTGCTCCTAGCAATAACTTCTGCAAGACGAGTTTCAGAGCTACAGGCACTCATGGCTGTGGAATCTTTTATCATTTTTTATCCAGACAGGGTCTCTCTGAGGACAAACCCAACATTTATGCCTAAGGTGGTGTCCAGTGTGGCTCTTAACCAAACTATTCATCTGCCAACTTTTTATCCAAATCCACAGAACAAGGAGGAGAGAAAATTCTTTGGACGTACACAGCTTAGATTCTACTTGGACAGAACCAAAGTTTTCAGAAAGACAGAGCAATTACTAGTGGCATATGCTGCAGGATTACAAGGAAAGGCTATCTCAAAGCAGACTATTTCAAAGTGGATAGGCCACTGCATTCATTTCTGCTACTTCCACCATGGCAAGCCAGTGCCTAAGGGCATTGGACCACATTCAACCAGAGCTGCAGCCACTTCAGCAGCCTTTCTCAGGGGAGTACCAACCAGGGACATTTTAAAGGCTGCTACTTGGAGTTCAGTACACACCTTTACAAAGCACTGTCATCTGCCACTCTACTCTAAATCCAGGGCAGGCTTTGCCACTGCAGTTCTGCAGGGCCTCATAGCCATTCCTAATGCTGTTTAGCTCCAGCCTCCCATCCATAGCTTTGGAACTCTACCCAAATGTAATGACTGCAACAGTGAAACACGAAGAACATAGTACAGTTCTGTACACTTACCATAAATGTAGATGTTCGAGTGTATCCACTGTTGCAGTCCAGGTTACACACCCGCCATCCCCCTTTTTTCTGATGGAACCTATCTTTCCTTCTCTGATTTATACAACCTATGTGGTGTATTTGCTTGTAGATGAAGGTGAAGTTTATAGTGGTGCATGTATTTATATATATATATATATATATATATGTGTGTATATATATATATATATATATATATATATATATATGTGTAAATTTTGGCTGCACCTGACATCTGGGGCAAGAAAAACTAAAGAAAATGGCATTGGCCGCTTCTTTTATACCCCTGACGACCTGACGTCAGGGAAGGGGCGACAGCAGCTGACGCAGGGCCCAGGACTTTGGAATTCAGGCCGACTGAGGGCAACCTGCCAGCAGGATTACCCAAATGTTAATGACTGCAACAGTGAAGACACTCAAACATCTACATTTATGGTAAGTGTACACAACTGTACTTTGCCACTCCTCTGGGATAGGCTACCAGTTCACATCAAACAGAGCCCTCTATGATCCTGTTTAAGTGTAGCTTGGATGACTGGATGAGAAACCCTAAATTCCTTACCGAGGATCTCACCTACGACCCTCTTAGATATGGGCAGTTATTGCTAACTAAGGTCTTGAGTTTAGACTAGATCCTTTATATTGGGTTGGGTTTCTTTACTATTATATTGGGTACACACAGCTAGGCTTATAAAGACTTTTGGGTCAGTTGCGTAGTAACTACCTATGAACCTATCAAATAACAAGAGTATTCTTGCCTTCAGTCATCTAAATTTTTAGAGATGATAGTCTTACTTGTATGTTGGTATACTCTTGAGACTGCACTGCATTTTTTTCAGGATAACTGTTGCCAAATCCTTAAGGATTTGGTGGGGGTGGTACTTAGGAGCAAGTAAATTCAGCAGCAGGTGGCCAAGAGTAATTACATTTATACATTAATTTTCCATTACAGAGTTGGGATTCTTCCTGGATATACAAACAGAAGGCAAACTAGGTGCTCCCAACTAAAAATTGGACAACATATGTATATTTCAGGCAGGGAACAATTGGCAAAAAGGGTGAGGTGAAGAATAATTGGACAGTTTACACTATGATGTCCTTCAAGAATGTAACTGCAGTCCTGACATATGGGTTGTCCTGCCTCAGGCAGCCCCTTGGTCGGCCGGATTCCAAAGTCTGGATCCGGCGTCGGCTGATGTCGCCTCTTCCCCGACGTCAGAGCGGCTGGGGTATAAAAGCATCAGGCGACGCCATCTTCTTCAGTCTTTCTTGCCGCGCAGTGCCCGAAGCAGAAGCAGTTCGCAAGTGCTGGTCGGCCAGCTCCTGTATTTTCAGTTACTGAAGTCATCAAAAAGCTAAGTACCCCGTTGGGGAACCTTTTCTTGCCTCAGCCGATGTCAGATAAAACTGCAAAAGTTAATAATTGTTTGTCTTGTGGTAAACAAATACCTCATAAGGACTTCCATTCTTACTGCCTTCCCTGCCTGGGCCCAGACCACGACGTCTCGGCCTGTGCTGCCTGTACTTGCTTCAATAAGCGCACTCTCAGGCGCCGGGCAGAATTTGCTGAAGACTTTTTTGGGGAAAATTTCTCCTATATCATGCCGTCGGAACAACCGACAACACATATTTCCAAAAAACGGAAGGACCGGTACCGACATTCTCGGCCCGCGACTTCCACCGACGACACGCCAAAGCCTACCGCGAGTGCATTGGTCTCTTCGGAGGCGGAAATTCAACCGCTCCAGACCAACAACACCGCTTTACCACACACTTCGGTCCCAGAGGTTACCCCGGTGCCGGTTGTTGATTTTCCTCCAGAAACCGAAGCCCAGGACTTACCTGACACCATACCGGTGGATAAAGTTACTCCAGCACGTGGGGCAGCTAGGCCTCCGGTCCCTATGTCCATCAAGGCCTACTGCCAGCCAGGCTAAGGCTCACCCTCCTAAATCCTTTTCCCAGGGTTCCACTTCTGATAAACAGATCATGACTTTAGCTGCAGATCTAATTTCTTTAATCAGAGGTTCTCAGGCACATCCAGACAGAGGTTCTCAGCCGCCTGCAGATAAAAGACCTAGGGGTTGAGCAGACAGATACCCTTTCCTCAAATGAAGCCTCTGGGGACTCAGACCATTCAGATTCCCAGGAAGAATCCTTCCAGGCCTACGAGGATTCTGATGCTGATGAATCCATTCCCTCTGCCTCTCCTCCAGAGGATATTTCTTTCGGGGAAATTCTGCACTCCATGAGAGAGCATTTTCAGTGGCAGTGCCAGGATTTCTCTGACTCCAGGAAAAGGCTGCGTACTTTCCTTAAGTTACCCCAGCACAGGCCTTTAGCTATCCCACCAGTGTTAGATGTATTGGATGATGTGTATTCAGACTCCAGTGCTTCCCCTGATTCTCTCCCTCCTGCTCCTGTCAAGCCAGACAGATATTACATGGTTCTTGAAACTCATAAGCATCTCTTTAAGGCCCACTCTGTCGATCTAGAAACTATTTCTCAGGGGCCCAAAGGAGTGGCCACCTCCACGGCCAAAAACCCTTTGCCCGCAGACAGGGAATCTAGGTCCTTGGAGAGATGGGGCAAAAAAGTTTATACCTCAACCACCCTTGCCATGAGGGCACTTAACTGTCTTTTTCATATGTTTCAGTATCAGGATTTCTTGATGGATGATTTGAAGAAAAAGTTAGCCTCTCCTGAGCCTTTAGATAGAAAGGCCTTGCAGGATTTGGTTCATAATACTCAGCAGGTTAGCAATAATTTTCTTCAATGTGGTTATGATGCATTGGAAGCTTCATGTAGGGCAGCTATGACAGGGACCGTCATACGTAGACATGCTTGGTTGAAAGAACAGGCATTGCCAGATCATGTTAAAGTAAAGCTCCTAGATGCACCTCTGGAAAAACAGAAGCTTTTTGGTGCTAATGCACAGGATGTGTTGAAATCTATTGAGGAAAAGGCTAAATCAGTACAAACAGTCAAAGATTTCCTCCAGGTTCAGCCACTGAGGTTCAGCAGGAATTGGCCTTCAAAGAATTGGTCCTTTCCAGACACTGACAAGTTCCAAGGGGGAAAAAACAGGCGTGCTCGAGGTAGAGGGCAATACCGAGGCTCCTACAGGGGCCGCCAATGGCAACCAACTAATCAGAGAAGTGGCGCAGGGACTTTTACTGCTCCACAGGGACAATCACAATGACTTGACTTTGACACCGCCGACCAAGGCTCAAAGAGAAGCACCTTTAGGCAGAAAATTGTCCTTATTTTCAAAGAATTGGCACGTTTTAACAAAGGACAAATGGATTCTGGACATAATAGACAAAGGTTACAGGTTCCACTTCCATACCTTACCAACAAGACAAGGCATGCCAAACCTGCCACAAAATCAAAGGGCAGAGGCACTCATACAAGTTTCAAACATGTTACAGATCAAAGCAATAGAAAAGGTTCCTCCTCAGGAACAAGGTCAGGGATTCTACTCAAGACTGTTCCTTGTTCCAAGAAAAGAAAAGCAATGGAGGCCTATACTGGACTTGTCCGCTCTAAACACTTTTCTCATTGTGCCAAAATTCAAAATGCTGATGTTACAGCAACTTCTTTCCATGCTGGGCAAGGGGTCTTGGCTGGTTACTCTGGACCTCAAGGAGGCATACCTGCATGTCCCAATCAGACACAGTTGCAGAAGATACCTCAGATTTCTTGCAGGGTCAGAGCATTATCAATTCTCAGCATTGCCGTTTGGCTTATCTACTGCGCCCAGAGTATTCACGAAATGCCTGGCATCAGTAATTGCACATTGCAGACTCCAGGGGATTCAAATATACCCTTACCTGGACGACTGCCTTATACAAGCGGACAGCAAACTAGCCTTGATAAGAAACTTGGACTATGTCATACACTTACTACAGGCTTTGGGATACACAGTCAACATTCAAAAATCAAGACTACTGCCATCCCAACAAATAATTTTTCTAGGAGCCAAACTGGACACAAACTCACAAATGGCTTTCCTCACAGAAGAAAAACAAGAACAATTACCAGATTACTTCAAAAGCCTAGCAAAGCTCACCCAGATGACTGCAAGGAAAATCCTGCAGGCCCTGGGTTTCATGGCATCTTGCATTCTTCTGATTCCACTGGCAAGACTACACATGAGAAAACTACAATGGTACCTAAAAAGTTTATGGTCTCAACACAGCCACAACTTAGAAGAAATTATACCACTCATTCCATGTCTTCAAAAGGAATTTTTGTGGTGGGCACAAGCAAGTCAATTCAACAAAGGCATGTCTTTCAACAAACCTCAAGCAAGTCAAACCATTACAACAGACGCCTCAGATCATGGATGGGGGGCGCACATGGAGGGCAGATGCATGCAAGAGCAATGGGCTCCCTGGGAAATGCATCTGCACATAAATCTAAAAGAGATGTTGGCAGTGATTCATGCAATCGAGGCCTTCGAAAAATTTCTTCAGCAAGGTCATCTGCTAATAAAGACAGACAACACCAGTGTCATGTGGTACATAAACAGGGAGGCACTCATTCTTACCCCCTCTGCAGACTAACAATGACTCTTTGGGAAAAGGCCCTGAAACTGAACTTACAGTTGCAATCCCAGTTTGTTCCAGGCAAGGACAATGTTCTGGCGGACAGTCTAAGCAGAAACATTTTGGACCCGCATGAATGGATGCTGCATCCAGACATTTTTTCACAAATAACTCATGCATGGGAAAGGCCGGACATAGATCTCTTTGCCTCTCACCTCAATCATCATCTGAAGAAGTTCTGTTCGAGGACACACCATCCTCAAGCCTGGAGAATGGATGCTCTCTCCTTCAGCTGGAATTCTCTGACAATCTATGCATTCCCACCTCTACCATTAATGACCAAGGTGTTACTGAAGATCAAAGCAGAACAACCGAAAGGTATTTTAATAGCTCCAGACTGGCCAAGGCAGCACTGGTATCCATTACTAAGAAGCATATCTTGCACCAAGCCGTGGCCCCTGCCTCAATGGCCTCTGCTTCTAACTCAGCACAAATACAGGACTGTTCATCCCAGCCTGCAAACATTGCAGCTGACAGCTTGGAGGGTCCCATGACTTCTACCCATATCTCTCTCTCCAAAAAAGTTCAAGAGATCTTACTGGAAGCACGCAGACCTTCCACCAGAAAAACTTATTCAGCCAAATGGAAGAGATTCATCACCTGGAATGCCAACAAGGATCAGGATGCATCAGTAATAAGCATGCCACAGATACTAGAATACTTGGCAGAAATGCTTCATAGTGGCCTTTCATATTCTTGCATAAAAATACACGCTTCAGCAATCGCAGCAAAATACAACTGCTAAGACAGTTTCTAAGAGGGATAAAGAATATCAAACCTCCCAGGAAACCACCAGTGCCTGCATGGGACCTCAACTTCGTCTTGGAAAAATTAACTCTTCCTCCTTTTGAGCCAGCAGCATCTTCAGAAATGCAATTTCTCTCCTGGAAAACAGTTTTCCTGTTGGCAGTTACCTCAGCAAGAAGAGTCTCGGAGATACAGGCCCTCATGGCAGTACCTCCATTTCTCATTTTTTATCAGGACAGAGTTTCTTTAAGAACCAATCCTTCATTCATGCCAAAAGTGATATCCAGGGTGTCTCTAAATCAAGCAATTCACCTGCCTACTTTCTTTCCCAATCCTCAAAATAAAGGGGAAAAGCTGTTGCACACTTTGGACATACACAGACAATTACGCTACTACATGGACAGAACAAAGGCCAACAGAAAGTCTGACCAACTATTTGTAGCTTACGCTGCTGGAGTGCAAGGAAAGGCAATTTCCAAACAAACAATTTCAAAATGGATTGGACACTGCATCAGATTCTGTTACTCTTTCCATGGAAAAGGTGTGCCAGCCGATATCAGGCCACACTTCACCAGAGCTATAGCCACCTCCACAGCCTTTCTAAGAGGGGTGGCTACAAAGGACATTCTAGAAGCTGCTACATGGAGCTCCGTGCATACATTTTCCAAACACTACAACCTGCCTTTATACTCCAGATCACGAGCAGGCTTTGCTTCGGCAGTCCTGCAGGGCATTTTAGCTACACCATCTTTTTCTTAGATCCTACCACCCCCAGCTTGGCTATGGTATTCAACCCATATGTCAGGACTGCAGTTGCATTCTTGAAGGACATAGTACAGTTTTGTACCTACCATAAATGTAGATGTCTGATAGATATGCAACTGCAGTCAGGTTTACCTCCCTCCTACCCTCTGTAATTTACTTTTTTGGGTCCACTACCCCTTTTCCAACTTAGCTGGGGATAGCTTTTATGGTGTATCTGTTTATTACTATTGTGCATGTCTGGAATTTTATCCATTCTCTAAATTTAGCCTTCCTTGGAGGGCACCTGGCATCTGGGGCAAGAAACACTGAAGAAGATGGCGTCGCCTGATGCTTTTATACCCCAGCCTCTCTGACGTCGGGGAAGAGGTGACATCAGCCGACGCCAGACCTAGACTTTGGAATCCGGCCGACCGAGGGGCTGCCTGAGGCAGGACAACCCATATGTCAGGACTGCAGTTGCATATCTATCGGACATCTACATTTATGGTAGGTACAAAACTGTACTTTCCCTTCACAGTGGCCTCAGTTCAAGGGAGTGGCACTGGAAACAGCACCAGTACCAGTGTGGGTACAAATTCATTCACAGTATCAGTGGTCATACTGGAAACCAGCACTGGTATCAGTGTAGGTACAAATTCACTCACAGTATCAGTGGATGAACTGGTAACAGCACCGGTACCAGTGTGGGTACAAATTTACTCACAGTATCAGTGGACATATAAGAATAACAGGTAATAAACACCCTCAGTACAGGTAATTAGGTGGCTTACAAAAGGGTAATACAGCACTTTAGAGACACTAGGAAGGTGCAGGGCTGTCCAGTTGTACGGATCATAGCAGTAAAACAAGGTGCAGGGCTGTCCAGTTGTACATATCATAGCAGTAAAACAATAGAGGCCACACACCCTGCTACTGTTAGAGACTGATTAAAACAAGTTGAAGGCAGCACTACACCTGGCAAGCTATCAGCTGGCTGCACAAAGCCATGGGAGGCAGTGTGAACCTTATGGGACAAACTCTCAAATATATGTCATCAGTAATACAACAGATTGTTTTTCATAGCCTGTTGTGTATCAGCCCTATGTGGAGCATTTATCTGGTTAGAATAGGAATATTCTAATGATAAATACCTATACCAATCAGGAGGTGAAGAACCAATGGCTGGCTCCAGCCTCAGGGGCCACAGAATGGAATGTAGTACACTGTCTACAGCATTACCAAACACTGTGCCTGAAACAGAGAACTCCACTCACACAGTTTCATCATAGACTGGCACTCAAGGAGTTTTCGGTCATCAGAAGGGTTCCCTGCTTACCCAGCTTTATGTGAGGGCTGTATTGAAGAAAATAGTGGAGTGATGAAGCTTGGACCCCAAACATATACCCCACACTCCGATTCCACACTCATTTAGCATAGTGGCAGCTTCTCATGTGCAATGGGCAAATGATATCATGGGTGAACATTAAGAAATTAGGAAGGCGCAAGTCTAACGCTTATGAAAGATAGCTGTAAAATAACCTCTTCTACCATGCCTAACATTATTGTCTTATTTGCAGAACCTGGGTGTTACCTATAAGACCCACATTTCACCTTCCAACAGTACCTTTTGTTGACTGGAGCTTTCTGCGTGTTTTTATCACCTAGTACCTTGCTGTTGCTCTTCCATATGAATGGAAACACCTTTCTTATACATCACCCTCTGGAACATGCTGCCATTACCTGTGATGTATTCTTTTATAAAAAGTATAACATGTAAAACGTGTGTTAAAGCCAAAATTATGATATTTACACTGAGGCCACACAGTTTGCTGAGCTGTACACCCTTCCACAATCCTTACTGTTGCCTACTATTTATCAAATGAGGGTATCAAATGGCATTGTTGAAGTGTGCAGTTCTTGTCCTGTATGTCATTCTTTAGCAGGGGTCTACTTTGATTCACTTAAAACTCATTTCACTGAACTTCAGTTCACCCTCAAAAAAATCGCTGAAAGCTCAAATCACTGAAAACTCATTTCACTGAATGTAAGTACTGTTGGGCAAATAAAATATATATGCCCTTTTCCCCACTATAGTATGATCCTGGAGTTTGTATATATAGTTAGGGAGCCGTGGGGGGTACAGCCCCCCACATTGGGGAGTGTGGGGGGTGTAGCCCTCCACCTACTTAGCTTTTATGTTTATGAATCTCATTTCACTGAAAGCTAACAATATAAAACCAAAAGTAGGTGGGGGGCTATGCTCCCACACCCCACCTAACTTATATATACTAACTCCAGGATTGCACTACAGTGGGGAAAAGGGCATATATGTTTTATTTGTCCAACAGTACTTATATTCAGTGAAATGAGGTTTTCAGTGATTTGTGCTTTCAGTGATTTGGTTAGAGTGTTTTGAAATTCAGAAATGAGTTTTCAGTGAGTCAAAGTAGACCTCTTCAGCAGACAGAGTGCTCTCCATTAGTAGGGTACATGGCCCATTCTACCCTGCTTGACCTCTTACAGATGAGCAAAACACACACCACCATGAAAATCCACAATAAACACTAATATTTTATAGACACAGAAATAGAACATAGCTGGCACAACAGATTTCTATCCCAAGGAATTCTATACTTTAATAACTTCCTATGCATGTCAAGCAATACTACACATGCCCTGTATTCAGTAATATTCTGAATGAATAGCCTGGAAATCATAAATCCTCTTTGGGGTACACAGCATGGTGCTTCTTGACCATGGAGCTCAACTCAGTCAACAGCGCTTGGGCTTAGCTGGCTATGGTTAACAATGGTCTTTTGAACTGCATGCCTAGTATATATCTGTAAACTTATCAACCTAATATATAATTACCAAGTATCTTACAAGTATATATATGCAGACAAAAACATCAGTTTCTTGATGAATGTATTTCTATAATCCATCTCATTTGAATGTCATTATATGGTTATTAGTATATACTACTACTGACCACACCAATTTTCATACTACCATGATTGTGCTACAGATCTCTCTGAATTGCACA